>NC_052518.1:101207709-101330660 GCF_014356525.2 Nilaparvata lugens
TAGGGGACACATTTTGAACTAACAAGAATTTTTTGTAACTAACTATTGTATGTAATATTGTAATTTATATAATATTTTGTGTAATTGATGTTGTAGTTTTCGTTTTTTGGGAAATAAACATTTATTTATGTTAACATAGTAGTTAAGTGGTAGTTGCCTGAATATTATTCCTACTTTGCAGGGAATTTCATATATATATATATATATATTAATTACTTATAATTCTACTTTACTCAACATAGTGGGTGCATGAAATACTCCTAGTTTGTTGTGATATTGGAATATAGTAGTTCAATATGCTCTAATAAAGATGGTTATGAAAATGCTTTGTAACCGAGGTTGAAATAATGGAACACTAAACTTTCATCCAAAATAATAGTTTCATCATTAGATGGTATTGAATTCACTTTGAAAAATAGTTGTCTAATATCCTACCCAAAGCTCTTTTGGAGAAGTGTATCCCTATTACCGTAAGGATAATTAAATTATTGCAGTGTATATTTTATAGTATTATTTATTTTGTAATTGATGAGGAAATACCGGTAAAGAATAAATTAAATAATTGATGAATAAATAGGACTATATTGTACGACATTTTCCTGTTTCTCTATAAGTTGATCACAATATCTTTTGACATTGGACTATAAATTATGATTAGTATCGATAAAAGGTCAGTTTGAGAGCATCAATAGCAGAAATATGACATAATATGAGCTTGTCTGTTCCAGTTGTCCAGTTTATCCGAGATAAAAATAATGGAACACTAAACTTTCATCCAAAATAATAGCTTTATCATTAGATGGAAATGAATCCACTTTGAAAAATATTGTCTAATATCCTACCCCAAGCTCTTTTGGAGAAGTGTTATTCCTATTACGTATTTTATTATTTTGTAGATTAATTAAATTATTGCAATGTGTATTTTATAGTTTATTAATTTATTTTGCAATTGATGAGGAAATACCGGTAAATGAATAAATTAAATAATTGATGAATAAATAGGACTATATTGTACGACATTTTCCTGTGGCCTATATAAGTTTAGTATGTTTATTTTTTATGTTTTTTAGTTTTAGTTTACTTTTATAAGTAAGTTTTTTGTGGCCTATATCGTTTCTCCATAAGTTGATCACAATATCTTTAGACATTGGACTATAAATTATGATTAGTATCGACAAAAAGGTCAGGTTTGAGAGCATCAATAGCAGAAATATGACATAATATGAGCTTGTCTGTTCAGTTGTCCTAGATACGAACAAATGGTACCATGAGACTAGAATTGTGTCGCAAGAGATGAGTATCACGATTGGTGCAGAGTATGATTGAACATTCAACCAACATCTCAACATTTGGACTATGGTTACCATACAATACATATATACCGTACAGCAAAACTAACAGGAATTTCGGATATTCTCCTCTACTTCGATAGGAAACTGTATTAGAATTTGCATGTAAAAGATCAATAAAGAATTATACAAAACAGTGGTTTTATTTTTCACATGTGGGTGACAAAACAACAGGCTACCTTTGCCTGTGTCAAATATTCTAATACTTTATTAGAGCGGTCCGTAGACGCTAATATTAGTATACAAATATCAGTACCCTTATAAACATTAGGCCACACAAATAGATTAAAATTGTTGCTGTAATATTTTCTAGAAATTCTACTTTTATTGTACCGTACTTATTGTTGTATTGACACTCCTCTACACACGGATTTGTTCCATATTAGATGAGTTATTTTCAGGGAATGTATTGTAAAATGTACACTTCTGAAAATAAAATGAACTTGAATATTAGGCCTGATGTTATAAGTAGGTACCGTACTGATATGGAACGGTTCTACAATATTGACAATGACTCAGTCGAATTTTTAAAATTGTGTCTTCAATGGTAAAGTTTTATCGGAAGACAATTAAATGATTTTTATGAATTTTAAACATAATTATTATTAGTATTCATCTCATTATGTAGCCCATTTTATTATCAAGGATGCTTATGAACATTTATTCATTTCTTATCATCAATGCAACAAACACACATGATCATAAAATGATTGAAAATGGAATAGCATATGCTTAGTTTAATTTTCTATTATTTCCGTTTTATAAATGAATGAATTCCTAATGAATTTATTGTCAATACAAGAAATATTTCAACAAATAAAATAATAAATAAATAAATAATAATTAAATTACAATACTTTTTGGCGTGACTGGAAAAAGAAGCCTTGAGCTCCAGCCACGAGTTATTAAAATAAGAAATACGTTTTTTAATCTAATAACAGCAGTACAAATGATACAATTCTGTTGATGGATGATAATCTATGGATGTTGAATTTTATCAATAATCAAGTACTTGATAAACAAAATATAGATGCACAGAAAAATAATATAAAAATTGTCGAGTTTTAATAATTTTTACACAATTAATATTGCCAAAATTGGTGATTCAGCCAACTCAATTCTCAATTTTAAAATAATAGTTTTGTTTTACCCACGATTTTATTAATCTCAATTTGGTTTTGGTTATTTTACCCTTAATAAAGTCTTCCGGAATTTTATTTATTAGTTTATTACTCTGATACTCAAATTAGTGTTAACTAGATGTTAATGAAGTAAAATTAATATTGAAAGCATTTACTATAGTTCGCCGTATATTATAAGGGATTGTGCGACGGGTAAATTGATGTGTATTTTTAGAAGGAATTAAATTTGTCACATAAGTTTGACGTAACGTTGGTAGATCTATCTCTTCAAATATTAATCTGCTGGGATTTGAAACGTTCTAAAAATTAAACTTTAATAAGATAAACTGGGTCACTTCATATTAGTGCTTTGGGTATTAAGCACTAAAAAATCATTCTATATATGGGCCTATCAACGTTTTTTAGTGAGGACTAACTCATGTATACAAAAATAATATTGAAAACCAATAAAGAACCCTTTCACAACTTTATTTATTTCTCACATATTTCGACTTCTAATGTCATTTTCAAGTAAGTGAACCTTGAAAATGACATTAAACGTCGAAACATTTTGCGAGAAATAAAATCAAGTTGAAAAAGGGTATACTTTGATTTATAATGTTTATTATATCCTTGATTTCATATGCATTAGCAGCATAGCAAATTGACAAGGAATAATATTTTTATAGAGTCTAATATTTAATTATATTGAATTGAAACAGTGCTGATGAAAATCAACGACATGCCGTCTCCAGTTCATCAAAGACAAATATTTCGTACTGTGTAAATTATATTTCTACATTTTCCATGTTTCTACAGATACCGCGAGAAACATAAATGCATGTTTCTGTATGCACTCTGTGAATTTCATCGAAGAATAGATACAATTTTTCATAGTAACCTGATTCCATGTTGTGAGACATAAGATGACTGAGCTCATCTGAAGACTCAGTAGCCAACAATAAATATCCAACCAAGTGTTAAGAAAGTAATGGTAGCTGCTTCTTATCTGAGCCAGCACACTCAATCCGTTTCTATGACGACAACGAATAATGTGCTGGGCACCTCTGCACTCTGCACCTACCTCCACATTATTCCTGCTTTTTCCGACACACCTCTTGTGCTCTTCACGTCAACCAACAACAACAACAACTTTGAAAACAGCTATGAAATAAAAATATGTTTCAATAATGTAGTAGAAATGAGACTGATGTGGACTCTTCAAGTTATGGAATCCAACTGAAGGTTTAATTTATAGAGAGTAAAAAGAAACACATACCGCATTATTTCATTCCTGGGGAGACAAATGAATATTTCAGTTTAATGCACACCTGAAGTGAAGTATATTAATGAGGCTACTTGAATGTTTAATTATAGAAAATTACTAGTACACCCTTAGTATATGTTTATATAAAATACGATGACTATAGTTCCCGGGCATTCATCCCATTCTCAGTGTCGAATGAATTCAGTAGACAAATATTGTATTGTCTTTTTTAGCAGCTGCTTCATTTTATATGTTTAATTTCGAACATTGGGCAACTGGGCTATGATTTACATATCTACTCAATGATACATAAAACATTAAAATTTAATTAAATTAATTTATATATAATTATATCCCACCTGATATATCTGAGATTGACTCAGAAGCTTTGTTGAAGGACTGGCTGATCGAAAAATCGTTTTACGGTGTAATGGAACTTTTTGAATTGAGAGGTTTTTAAAATGATGTGATTCTTGTCAACTTGACATCGTATTGAGTTATTTTTTGTCATTTTAATATATTTGAAAAATATAATATACCAAATGTGACTATGTATTTGACTTGTGTCAATATTGTATTAATGTACAATAATGCATGACATCAATAAAAAATGAAATTGAACATATTAAACGGTTTTCGGTAGCTGGCTTATTTATTCCAGATCTTTCAGTTTTAACATGCTTTCAAATATTGGCACATGATAGAGAGAAATTGAACCCAAAGGTAGAATTCCAGATATATTTGGACTCAAAATTGAATAAACGTATATGCTAAACATTATCCATGCTGAAAACCATAATCCAATATTTGAAGGTTTTAAAACTAATACATATGAAATAAGGCAGCTGCTAAAATCATTCAATACTTTTCATAATATGTAAATCATAACCCAATATTCTACATTAAAAACATAAAATGAGCCAGCTGCTTGAAAAGTTAATAATTGTTTTCTGCAGAATAATAATTCATTTTTACACTTAAGAATGGAAAAATACCGGAAACTAGTAGTGCTTTACATAAAAATATGATAGGAAAACTAGTAATTTTTTTATAATTGAATATACCAACAAATATGACGAGTTTCTGCCCTGAATATTCAAAATATTATAATATCCACTCTCACAAGGTTTTCATATTTTGTGAATATGTGCTTGTGATTTCTAGTGTGAATCATACAAAACTTTATATTCGATATTTAGGGATGTTGTGGTACCTATATTTTTCCGTAATGAATTAACTTAATTTAACTCTTCATCTAAATGCCAATGATTTGCATCCAAGATACTTGTGGATGAGAAAACTGCGTTCATAGAACTACTAGTAATGAGGGTGCAAAATAAATTATACCTACTGATAAGATAGATCGGACTTGTTTCTTTTCTGTTTGATTTAACAGAGATGTAGCACAAATCAGGAATGACCCTGCTTCTGGATAAGTTAGTGCATGTAGAACATCTACTACAAAAATCACCATGTGCAAATTTCAATACAATTTTTTTAATGCAATAATGGAATCCTTCCGGTTCAGTCTTCTACACGCGCAGGGTTCACTGTCTCCCTTAAGGCTGTTTTCAGTACACTTTTCTTTTTTTATTTAAATTGGATCATCTTTTTCAATATAATTGTTAAGATCATCATAAGAGTGAGAAAAAGTGGCAACTGGAATTTTTAAGTAATCTAATAATCGAGTTATGGGTAGCTGAAAGTGCTAACTCCATTTTCTTTCCCGATCATAAACGGTTTCGAATTTTCCATTGGAGTTTTTTTTAATACATCCAGAATATCATTGGCTTAGTTCTAATATGAGTTTTTTTAGCGATTTACGCCAAAATAAACAAGTTATCGAATTTACGAAAAATGTTACTTTTCTATTTATGAACGATATAAGGAATAAAATGTGTCAGTTTAGAGAAATACATTTTTTGAATTTTTAAGAGAAGTTCTGTTAATATAGTCGAAACCGTTTATGATCTGGAAAGAAAACGGAATCTGGAAAATTAGCACTTCAACAACCCATAACTCGTTTATTGGACCACTTAAAAATTTCAGTTGCTACTTTTTCTCACTCTTATAATGATCTTAACAATTATATTGAAAAAGATTAGCCAATTTAAATAATGAAAAAGTGTTCCGAACAGCCTTAAAGCACCAAGGAACGAACATAGCTTGCAACTTGCAACACGGACGTCACTTACAACAGCGAAAATCGCCTTGTGGCTCTTAATCACAGTTTTATGGCCACCAACCAAAAATTCACAGTCGCTTAGCATGTCGGTGTCTGCTAAATGATGGATTTCTCCAGCTTTGGATTCCATAGTGGAAATTTCTCAAGCATGGATAAAACTGGAAAAATATGAAAGTTGTGAGTGTCCAAATGAGCAACCAAATTATTTTTTATGAAGGAACATTTTGATCTGTTGACAAAATCAAGTCATTCTTATGAGTCATTCTCAATTGCATACAGTACAGAACAGTCAAAGTGTAACCTAAATCACCAATCCATACGGAATAGTCAAGTGAACATATAGTCGATAATACAGCCCTATTCTAACTAGTAGTTCTGTGAACAGTAGACCTCACGCAGTATTCTCATCCACAAGCACCTGATTGAAACTATATACCTTATAGTAATACAGCAATAGACTGGTTTCTCCATACATCTGTGTAATCACTTGTCAGCTGATTTATGATGAATAATTCTATAGTCTGATTTTTACTCTTATATTGGCGTATGAAGGAGGCTCCTTTTTCCTTTAATATATAATTTATATATATTTTATATATATCCTTGAAATACAAAATTTCCAAAAACCTCGTATATACGTCGACGTGCAATTAAAAAAGGAACATACCTGTCAAATTTCATGAAAATCTATGACCGCGTTTCGCCGTAAATGCGCAACATATAAACATTCAAACATTTAAACATTAAGAGAAATGCCAAACCGTCGAATTGAATCTTAGACCTCACTTCGCTCGGTCAATTACTCGTCATATTTTAATTCTTTGAAATTAGTTCAATCTGAAAGAAACTCAATTAAACACAAGAACATCAATTAAATACTTTTTCAATTGGTTTTTAAATGTCTGGGTATTTTCAATTCTTTTCAGCATGAGCGGTAGCTTGTTATAGAATAATCTACCAGTATAGCTTGGTTTTTTTCTGGAATAGTCTACTATTATGCCTCACCAAGTGATAGGCAGATCGGTTTCGCGTGTTGTAGTCATGAACGTCAAGATTTTGGCTCAAATCATTTGCTCTTACGAATAAAATGATCTCATTGATGAACAAGCTAGGCACTGTTAGTAGACCCAGTGACCTGCAACAATCTAGCCTATTCGCTTCTCCTATACACCCAACATCTCTCTTTTGCATCTTGAATACTCTATCCATATTTTGTTTTGACGAGATACCCCACACTATGATGGCATACCTTATATGCGACAATAAGAGACCATGATAGGCTGTTATTAGTAGCTTTTTATCTTTGAGCCTTGCAAACTGTCTCATGACAAATACTCCAGATGCTATTTTGGCACATAATTTTTCAATATAAGGAGTCCAAGTTAGTCGCCTATCTAATAAAATTGAACCCAAAAATTGAACCTGTTCTTTATCATCAAGTTGACAATCATTCACAAAAATGTTTATCTTCTATTATATTATATTACTGTTCTTGAATTGGAGGTATTGACATTTCTTGCTATTTATTGTCAGCTTCAATAGATTCAAAAACTGTACAATGGACTGCACCCCTAAGTGAGCATTTATTTCAAGATTATCCAACACAGAACTGCTGAAAATAAGTGACGTATCGTCTGCAAATGAGAGAGCTCTACCATTTATCAGTTATTTGGGTAGTTGGTCAACATAAAGCAATTGAATAAATATGGTTAAATGCTCCTAATTTTAATTCTGATTGAAACCTTAAAGCTGGATTCACAGGCAACAGTGACACTGAAACTGTAAAAATAATTCTCATCAGTTCTAATAATTAACTATTCTAAATATTTATCCCATTGTAACTTCCGGGATTTATATTTACACTGTTCACTGCTTTCGATTCTTTGGAAAGTATTTTTGTCACAAGTAATAATTTTTTAATGGCTGTAAATATAAACTAGTTTTTCTGATGAAAGGGAATATTTTTCTAATTCATTTTTAATCCTTACAGCATAAAATTGCAGACATGGCTCTGAAACTTGAGAGTGCAAGACTTCTCACATGGCGTGCCGCTTATTTGAAAGATTTGAAGCATCCTTTCTCAAAAATAAGCACATGTTTTGTATTATTATAAAATTATTTGATTGTATGGTATGGGATATTGTGGTATTTCTCCATAATAGAAAGAATAAGATGTTGATATTGTCAATAGGTACCACTTTAATTTAATCGAAATTAATTCATATTACAGAACCAGGTTTCATGGTAACACCTACCACATCTTCAGCTAAACTTGTGATTGGAGTTATTATTAAAAATGTATTTTATTTTGTATCATTGCATTGTTAAGTGGTTCATAATATATTAATTTGGCAAAATGTTCTAGAAGTTGTTGTAAATTCATCCTCATAAAAGTGAACCTAATCATTCATCATTTATAATTATTAATGTAATTTATTATATATATATTTAAACGATGATAATAATTATTATTTAAATAATTCCAGAGTACAAGATACTAAACGTTCTTGATTGATTCATTGTACTTTATTTATGTAGATTACAATATATACTGGCTTATACACTTATATACAATAGTGCTGACAATACAGCAAAATTATAGATGAATTTACATAATATAGACTAAGAAAATAATTATTGAACTGTATATGATATGAAAAAAGCAATTTGTAATAACTTTAGATAATTATATTGTTATGCATCTACATAAATTGGCGGAGCTTTGGACATATCGGTCTGCATGCATAATATGTCTATTTTTTTCTCAGTCTGTCTACTGCTTTGGGCGTTCGAATCAAGGTTCAAATGAGCAAGCAGGCATCTTAATGAATTATTGTACTTTGAAAATTGAAAGTTCAATCTGGACGCTTTCACTCTCGCCGAGTTTGTAGGAATGAAAGTGTGGATGCCTAATTCACCCACTCTCAGTCCCATTCAGATTAATTGCATTATCATTTGGGAGGATGAGACCTTAGGAGATATGAAACAGTTTAATGGTGAAACTAATAATAGATTGCGTATGAGAAATACGAGAAGAATAATCCTTTACTGACTAGAGTAGGCTGGACATCAATTTCAAAACTCTTTATGGCTCAGAAATCTAGATGACATCCGCCTCTATGAAGTACTATTTGAGAGACGTATCAATCATATTATAATTTGCAGCACTGGAAAGCAAACAAACAATATGAGAATAATTATTATTGTCGAAAGTCTGAAAAATGCATAGCTTCAACTTCGATCTTGACCATACATTTTCCCATGGTCATGATTTTGTTTTAGTATGGTAGATTTGTTGGGAGTAAAACCCGAATTAATTTATGAATGTGATTGACAACACGTCCAGCATTGACAATAGTTATACGAGGTAACCCAATATCCACTTCATTTGTAAGGCCTTCTTGTATTCTCATAAAAATTAAAAATCAAAGTATCCTTCTTTCAAATTCATTTTATTTCTCGCACATTTCACTCACTTGAAATGACATGGAACGTCGAACAAAGGGTACAGTACTTTGATCTTCAATTTATATGCATGGTAATCCAACTTACAATACATAAATAATAAAACACAACGTAATTGAACGAGGGTTATCGAGTTCTTACTTTTGACTGAACGCTAAAATCGTTATATTCTACAATAACTTTTAAACGATTTCATCAACCAGCTATATTCTTCAAAACTTTTTACAGATAAATCTCGTTACAGAAATTAACTCACTCTTTTGTACACTTTTTCAGGAGAATTGTTTTTTATTTATTATTTAGTCAGCTGGATTAAATGCATGAAATAATTTCCAAAATTTTTCTATTCATTTATAACAGCTGATGCTATTTGGGAGCTATCACACAGGCTGTCCTTTATGCTCTGACACATGATTCCAGCTGATTAATATACAGAATAATTTTATTTACAACTATTAAATTAACTTTATCTGTCTATTGTCTGTCTGCAACATACACGTAATTAATTATACTAATTGTGATAGCGGTTCTATGACGTTAGTACTATTTTAGGGATTTTAAATTTCGATTGAAAAATCACGTTTGGAAAAATAATTCATGCTGATTTTGATCTTAAAAAGCTCAATTATCATAATATGAGGAAATGAGACCTCAGGAGATATGACACCGTTTTAAGATGAAACTCATATTTGATTGGATATAAGAAATGATCCATTACCGACTAGAGTATCAATTAATGGCTGGACATCTATTTGGAACCTCTTTTTGACTCGGAAATCTGGATCGTTTCCGACTCTATGAAGAACTTATTGAGAGTCACATTATTCTATCAAACACATAATACTTTCTATAGCAAAATCAGGACAAAAATCAAGTAACTATGATAATTCTTATCTGGGTTAATAAATCTGGATCAAACAATTATTTATTGAAAATTGATTTATTTGAATAATTAACAATATAAATGCATTGTTGAAAAAATACGTCATTAAATGAAAAGTATATTGAGTACTGTATATATTGAGCTATATTTGATTGTTATTAAACAGCAATAATTATATATGCTATATTGAAAACAAAATAATTCTTAGCGATTAAGTACTCAGTAATGAACAGTTCTTTGTTGAATATAAAAACATGACTAATTATAAAAAATGAAAAGTATATTGAGTACTGTATATATTGCGCTATATTGAAAAGTATATTGAGTACTGTATGTATTGCGCTATATTTGATTGTTATTGAACAGCAATAATATATGCTATATTGAAATCAGATACATATTATCACAATTCTTATCAAAAACATGACTAATTATAAAAAATGAACCCCGAATTTTTTATATAATCCTGAAGAATTGAATCACACAATCCTCCAAATAAATGTTCTTTGGGTTCTTTAATTTAATAGTTGTAATTCAATCACAATCTATATTTGTAAGTAACCACCATATTCGATAACCACCACCATATTCGTAGTTCTGTACTTTGGTATTATGATTTTTTTTTTTTAATCTGCCAAACATAGTTTTATTGACAAGAAATTCTAGCTACTGCATTATATAAAATTGGAAATAAGTTCGATGACTTGATAATATCAGTTAACATTTATTACTACAATACAAAGATATGTTACTTTTGTGAATAATTATTCAATTTAGATCTATTAAAATAAATAGGATGGCACAAAAAGAAGGCACTTATTAAATGCGGTAACTAAGTTCTAAGAGAAACATGAATACATTTTTATAGAATATAAAAAAATTATAAGGTGAGGCATATTAACGAGCGATTTACAAAATCGCGCGAACCAAGCTGAGTTGGATGGAGGTGGAGGGGATAGCGTTAGTTACGTTTGGAGCGAAATATCATTTAGTCACAATGGAGCGCAGGACGGCCTGGACTCCACAGCATCGTGCGTACGCTGTCAAAGAATTTCAAAACAGTAGTTCATACCAGTTAGCACGGCGAGGATTCCGCAGACGTTTCAATATGCCGGTGTCGTCTGCATGTGCGATTAAAAAGTGGGTTGAGAACTTTGAAGAGACTGCTGCGTCAACAAGGAAGAAAACAGTGAGACCGAAACCTGTGCGCACACCTGATAACATTGAACGTGTAGGAGTCGCCATTGAAAGAAGCCCTCTTCGCTCAGCTTGGCTCGAGGAATGTGTGCGTCTAAACGGACGCCATCTTTACATCTGTGCTTAGTGAGAGAAGTTGTGTGTATTTTTGCGTTCATTTTTTTATATTCTATAAAAATCTTATCTATATCTATAAAAAATTTTATGATCTATTAAAATAAATAGGATGGCGCAAAAAGAAGGCACTTATTAAATGCGGTAACTAAGTTATAAGAGAAACATGTAGGTAACAACGATCAGGAAAAAACAATGTAGTTGTCCGTTTCTTGATAAGTGATATCAGACTTAAATATTTTGAAGAAATTATAGTTTAAATTTCTTTATAATCCTTGTAAAAGTTTCTTGATATTCTTATAACAAATCACTTTATAACAAATAGCATCAATAACAAGCTCATTGTTGAAATGGAAAAATGGATCAAAGAATCTAATATTACAGATCGCCTTTTCTGAGTGAATGCTTGAATATGGAGGATCAAAATACATTTTGGATGAAAAATAAATCTATTATGTCACTTTTTTCTATATTTTCCCTTTTTTCTACTGTATCTCAATATTATTATTTCTCTATACAGAAAATTTCTTAACTTAACTTATCTTTAACAATGGCGTTTCGATCAGTTATATTAGTTTTTAAACTTTCAGTTTCTTTCTTTATCTATCAGCTCTTTCTGTCTTTTTCTCTTTCTTTGTCTATCAGTTCGTTCTGTCTTTTTCTCTTTCTTTATCTATCAGTTCTTTCTGTCTTTTTCTCTTTTATTTTTTACAGTTTTTCATATTCTTCTAGTTTAAATCAAAACATAGCAAATACAGTACGATTAAAAAAATTTGTTAGTAATTTTACTTAATGAAAATACAACACTCTTACACTGCGCACGGGTCCCAAGACCTTGCAGTGTAAATTCCAAGTATAATGTAAAAAATGAATATTTTGTATTTTTTGTTCTTCATGGAAATAAATTGATTTTTGATTTTTTTTTTTTTATAAAAGATCTTTCCATTTGAAAACAAGGAAATGAATATAATCATACCACAAACTAATGCATCGCCCAATTACTATCTGCTGAATATTCTTTCCCTGCTTGTTCCATAGGAGTTTCTGTAATACTTGTCATAGACACTGGGACTATGTGACCGTGATTGGTACCTTGAACGTGATTTGTCCATAGACCATATGAGTGAGTAGGTGGGCAAAAGACTAGAGGTGTGACTGGGACGTCATAACTTGTGTGATTTCCCAAGCAATGCCAGCTGCGTTCTATATCGCCACTAGTTTCATACGAGTCTCTGCGCATTAAACGCGATGATTGCGTCAAGCATTTTTCGTTATTGTTATTATCACTCTTGTACTTGTTATGGACTCTGGGACTACGAGAGCGAGATCGGTACCTTGAACGTGACTTGTAGGTGGGCGAAGGACTAGACGTGTGACTAGAACGTTTCAACTTATGTGATTTCTCAAGCCTTCTTTCTACAGAGCGGGAACGGGATCGGGACCGGGAAAGGGATCCGACCCAGGAACGGGATCGAGACCGGGAATGCTTGAGCAAACGATTTCTTGACGTTGAACGTGATCGGAACTTGTATTGAGGCGAATGAGATCTTAATGACCTTGACCGGGTTCCGGACCGGGATCGTGTTCGGCTGTGCTTATTTGATCGATTATGCTTGAGCAAACGATTTCTTGACGTTGAACGTGATCGGAACTTGTATTGAGGCGAATGAGATCTTAATGACCTTGACCGGGTTCCGGACCGGGATCGTGTTCGGCTGTGCTTATTTGATCGATTATGCTTGAGCAAACGATTTCTTGACGTTGAACGTGATCGGAACTTGTATTGAGGCGAATGAGATCTTAATGACCTTGACCGGGTTCCGGACCGGGATCGTGTTCGGCTGTGCTTATTTGATCGATTATGCTTGAGCAAACGATTTCTTGACGTTGAACGTGATCGGAACTTGTATTGAGGCGAATGAGATCTTAATGACCTTGACCGGGTTCCGGACCGGGATCGTGTTCGGCTGTGCTTATTTGATCGATTATGCTTGAGCAAACGATTTCTTGACGTTGAACGTGATCGGAACTTGTATTGAGGCGAATGAGATCTTAATGACCTTGACCGGGTTCCGGACCGGGATCGTGTTCGGCTGTGCTTATTTGATCGATTATGCTTGAGCAAACGATTTCTTGACTTTAAATGTGATCTGAACTTCAACTGAGGTGAATGAGATCTTGGTAACCTTGACCATCTACTTCTTTGGTGCTTTTCAACATGGTTCCAAGCCGAGGGAAAGGCTCCTGAGTTGGGAGCATTGCTTCTCGAGATCTGTCCACAAGCTACTAGTCTGGCTTCCTGATGGTTGTTCCTAGCTTCTGAGTTGGGAGCATTGCTTCTCGAGATCTGTCCACAAGCTTTTAGTCTGGCTTCCTGATGGTTGTTCCTAGCTCCTGAGTGGGAGCATTGCTTCCGAGATCTGTCCACAAGCTTTTAGTTGGCTTCCTGATGGTTGTTCCTAGCTCCTGAGTTGGGAGCATTGCTTCTCGAGATCTGTCCACAAGCTTTCAGTCTGGCTTCCTGATGGTTGTTCCTAGCTCCTGAGTTGGGAGCATTGCTTCTCGAGATCTGTCCACAAGCTTTTAGTTTGGCTTCCTGATGGTTGTTCCTAGCTCCTGAGTTGGGAGCATTGCTTCTCGAGATCTGTCCACAAGCTTTTAGTTTGGCTTCCTGATGGTTGTTCCTAGCTCCTGAGTTGGGAGCATTGCTTCTCGAGATCTGTCCACAAGCTTTTAGTCTGGCTTCCTGATGATTGTTCCTAGCTCCTGAGTTGGGAGCATTGTTTCCAAAGATCTGTCCACAAGCTTTTAGTCTGGCTTCCTGATGGTTGTTCCTAGCTCCTGAGTTGGGAGCATTGCTTCTCGAGATCTGTCCACAAGCTACTAGTCTGGCTTCCCGATGGTTGTTCCTAGCTCCTGAGTTGGGAGCATTGCTTCCCGAGATCTGTCCACAAGCTTTTAGTCTGGCTTCCTGATGGTTGTTACTAGCTCCTGAGTTGGGAACATTGTTTCCCGAGATCTGTCCACAAGCTTTTAGTCTGGCTTCCTGATGGTTGTTACTAGCTCCTGAGTTGGGAGCATTGCTTCCCGAGATCTGTCCACAAGCTTTTAGTCTGGCTTCCTGATGGTTGTTACTAGCTCCTGAGTTGGGAGCATTGCTTCCCGAGATCTGTCCACAAGCTTTTAGTCTGGCTTCCTGATGGTTGTTACTAGCTCCTGAGTTGGGAGCATTGCTTCCCAAGATCTGTCCACAAGCTTTTAGTCTGGCTTCCTGATGGTTGTTACTAGCTCCTGAGTTGGGAGCATTGCTTCCCGAGATCTGTCCACAGGCTTTTAGTTTGGCTTCCTGATAATTTTTTTTAAGTTCTTCCACTTTCTTCTCTAATTCCTCAGCATTCACCTTTGCCCGTTGGTAGAGCCGTAGAATTCGTTTGCACACATCGACAATGTGGGCTTCGGAAATACCAAACAGGCCAAACCAGGGCGGCTGCTTCGGCAAGGGGATGCGCAGCTTGCGGGCTGACAGGTAGATGCATGCACACGCCACCGTTTCTGGGTCGTATCTCATAAACACGTCACTTCTCAGAGAGTCGTTCATGTAGTTCCATGACAGCTGCATAATCGGTTGATGCTTTTCGTATCCTAATACTTGCAGGTACACAACAATAATCTTATGAGGGTGCTTGACATGCACACAGAATCCAAGCTGTTTCAGAACTCTGCTCTCAGTCATGATGACTTGTTTTTCCAAGATGATGTAGTGGTCATTTATTTGCATCGGCTGGATAGTTTTTTGACTCTTGATTTGTTTAATGTGATGGAACACATTCATTACGTCCCTTATTCGTCTAGGATTTTCCTCAACTTTTGAAGCAAGAAACAAGCAAGCCATAGCAGTGGTTTCCATGGGGTAACGCATAAAAGACTTTGAATAATAAAATCTTTGAAAAAGGACTTGACCAGTTGCCATTGCAACCTGAGGTAATCTCAATAGTATTCCACCAGTTTGAATCATTTCACATCCGAGAATTCTAAGATCAGTTTCAGTTTCTGAGTCAAATCCATCTAATTTCGATGGAGTGAGCGATAGCTTGGATTCAGGTAGTATACAATTATTCAGTGACAGCACTATTTTCCCATAAGGTTTGGTCACTGTCTTGCTATGTGAAACATTATTTTCCGGTTTCTGGGAATCCATAATGAATTACTATGTAAAGTAATGTTTTGATTGATGAGAGAACAGGTTGATGCAGTCCTGGAAAGCAAACAAACAATATGAAAATAATAATTGTGAAGCGGAAGTCCATATTATGATGAAAATAAATAAAAAACGTTGTGTGTCTGTAAGTCTGTCCGTATGTTCTATAATAACTTTAAACGATTTGATCAATCAACTTCACAAATGTTGAACTCATACTCTTGGAACCTTCTTATAGATTCATTGGTCAACGAAATTAACTCACAACTCACATCAACTCCTTTGTCCTTTTTCAGGATATAAGAATTGTTTTTGTGATTTATCATTTAGTCAGCTGGATTAAATGCATGCAATAATTTCCACAATTTTTATATTCATTTATAACAGTTGATGTAATTTGGGAGCTATCACACAGACTGTCCTTTATGTGCTGACACATGATTTCAGCTGAACAATATACAGCTGAATTTAGAATTTTTTAAATAATTCGCTTCTTTTAATGACTGTCTGCCTGTCTATTGTATGTCTGTAACATATTTATTTATTTATAAATTGATAGATACAATATCATTCTCAATTATGAATGATTGGGAGAGGAGCGACAGGCTTAAGGCTGTGCAAAGGCTAAAGATAAACTTTCTACTTGTGATATTTTTCAAAGATTTTCGATTTGTATATCATCAAGCTATCAAAATGAAAAAGTTTTCACTGGAAAATTTTTTTTCTGATCATTATTTTTTGAGATATGAGCGCCTAAAGATTAAATTTTTAGGTTTAGAGGATAGTTTCTTCATGGTATTGTTGATCTAGTAAAACAAAAGTTTTCTGAAAATACCAATTTTTATGATAGTTATTCAATTTACTAAAAATAACCAAAAATAACTTTTAGTTGAGTTATTTTTGGTAAATTGAATAAAATATTTTCAAAAATTGATATTTTCAGAAAATTTTTGTTTAACTAGATCAACAATACCATGAAGAATTCATCCTCTGAATCTCATGGAATTATATCTCTTACCAAATTTGAAATGTTCAGTCCCAAAAATTCAAACTTCAGGCGCTCATATCTCAAAAAGTAATGATCGGAAAAAATGTTTTCCTGAGAGAACTTTTTCATTTTGATAGCTTGATGATATACAAATTGAAAAATATCACGAGTAGAAAGTTTATTTTTAGCCTTTGCACAGCCTTAAAGCCCAAAACTGTTCCTTTCCCAAATTTGGATAAGAATTGTCCAAAAATAGGTAAAGTTTACACTTCATGATTTTTGTTCAATTTTATTCATATGCGTAATTAATAATATTTGTGATAACAGTTGCTATGAAGTTAGTATTATTAGTTTAGGAATTTTGATTGACATCACGGTTGATAAAATGATGCATGCTGATTTCGATCTTATAAAGTTCAATTATATGAGAGGATGAGATCTCAGGAGATATGAAACACTTCAATGGTGAAACTTATATTTGATTGGATATAAGAAATGATTCCTTACCGACTAGAGCATCAATTAACATCTATTTGGAACCTCATTGTGGCTCGGAAATCTGGATCGAATCTGCCTCCATGAAATATTATTTGAGGGATGCATCAACTTATAATATTCAGTCCTAGAAAGCAAACAGACAATATGAAAATAATTAGTTGAAACAGATCCCAGAGTAACCTTTTTTTAATAAAATACAAAAACAAATAATTTCGTATTTTCAATCTATTTTCAAGTTTTCTTAATATAATGTGATTGGCAAATCACAAGCGAGACGGATAGGGCACGGTTTAAAGGCAAAACTTAAAATAGGATAGGCAATGAATGCTCAAACAAGGGTATAGGGGGAATAATTTGGAATACAATTTTTGACCCCGCAGTTCTGTTTAGGGTAGTAAACATATCAAAAGAACCCACCCCTTGTGCTAAGGGTAAAGGTTCAATTTTTTTGGTTTCTGGCACATATTTTGGAAACTATGCATCTTACAGACATGACTATTCTATACAAAATATAATCTTACATGATTTCCTACAATATTCATCTCACAACTTTTACTAAGTCTTCTAAAGTTATTGAGATATCTGCCCTTGAAGGTAACATTTTAAAAAATCACGTTTGCTTCCATTTTTTTGCTATTCTTGCACTTATAACTTTTTAAAAATGAATGAAAAAAATGCATGCTGATTTTGATGTTATAGAACTCAATTTTTTTTGTCAAAATTATTTATTACATATTCTTCAAGAATAGTACCGTAATTATTGTCAATAATAAACAAATATATATAATACATTTTTTTTGTATTCACAATTATATTTTTTCACTGCCAGTCTGAGTGTGTTGTTTCAAGAAGTTCACATAGTTCGTACATGGGCCTCCCTTTGAGAAACTCACTAAGTATTTTTTCAATGTCACACAATCCAGCCTCTTTATAGCCTCCGGTAGGTGATTTTCTGCCCACGTATGAAGGTTCTGCCCTCTTCGAAGGTGGAAATAAATTGGAAGTTGCATTTGTTCAAATGCTAATTAATGAATAATTATTATTAAACAAAAATCCCAATTAAATGCTGTAAATCACCCCGAAGACTTCTGCTACTGCAAATATTGACAACAGGGTAAACAGCTAGAAGGAATTTCGATGAGCGCTACTATACAAAAATTATTTGTCAGCCCGGGAATCGAACCCAGTACCTCCTAATTCTCGGTCAGGAAGGTGGAAATAAATTGGAAGTTGTATTTGTTCAAATGCTAATTAATGAATAATTATTATTAAACAAAAATCCCAATTAAATGCTGTAAATCACCCCGAAGACTTCTGCTACTGCAAATATTGACAACAGGGTAAACAGCTAGATGGAATTTCCGATGAGCGCTACTATACAAAAATTATTTGTCAGCCCGGGAATCGAACGCAGTACCTCCTAATTGTCGGTCAGGAATAATTTCTCTTACACCAAACTGACAATCTCTGGATAGCAGCGCTCATTTTATACAAAGCCATAGCGGCCGGCCAGTCTACAGATGGAAATGTTTTTTCTCTTCGAAGATTGCGGGCCTGTGCCTTGGGAGTACATAGTGGTCTGCCTGCCGAGTGACGTATTTATGTACATCTGGGCCTCTCTGGAGATTTAGTCGGCTAACATGGGTGATGACTCCCATGATGTAGATGCCCAGATGACGGAAGGCATCTCGACATGTCTCTCTTTGTTTGAGACTTGCCAGCACTCTTATAGCACTCTTTGTTATCTTTCAATTATCATTATGAAATAATGAGATCTGAGACCGTTTGATAATGAAACTTATATTTAATTGGATATAAGAAATGATTCCTTACCGACTAGAGTATCAAGTAACGACTGGACATCTATTTGGAACATCTTTGTGGATCTTCTTTGGTAAATCTTTGTACTATTTGAGAGACGCATCAACTTATAATATGCACTCCTGGAAATCAAACAAACAATATGGAAATAATTTTAAAAAATATACTTTGTAAAAATAATTGAGGACTGAAAATTTTGTGAAGTGAACAACTATAAGACTTGACCTATTTCGGACCATGTGTAACCTTATCAGCTAAATTTGGGAGAGGAATAGCACAAGGTTACCTTATTTCTTCTCTCCCAATCATTTTGATGATTTACTTATTGTATGTATCAATAAAGAATAAAGAATAAAAGCTGGATATTATTATTATATTATAATTAGTTAAAAACAAATCCCATAGTACCCTTTTAGAAAAACTTTTTTAAATAATAGTACAAAAACAATAAGTTCAATCAATTTTTAAGTTTTTTTATAATATTGTGTATGGCAACACGTGGCAGCCATGTAGTAATTTATAAATAAGCACAAAGCAATGTTATTATAAGAGCACTTTATTTTATTTGTTGTCAAGTCATTACAGAACACACACACACACACAACTACTGTGCCAACATCATCTGACAGTGTCATTATATATAAGCACTATTTATAAAGAAACCTTAATTTTTTTGCTATTCCTTCTTGCTCTTATAACTTCTTAAAAATGACTGCTGATTTTGATTATATAGAGCTAAATTATCATAAGAGAGGATGAGACCTCAGGAGATCTGAGACCGTTTAATAATGGAACTTATATTTAATTGGATATAAGAAATGATCTCTTACCGACTAGAGTCTAACGTCTGGACATCTATTAGGAACTTCTTTTTGGCTCGGAAATCTGGATCGCTACCGCCTCTATGAAGTACTATTTAAGAGACGAATTCTTCTATCAACGTATAATATGCAGTACTGGAAAGCAAGAAAGCAATATAAAAATATTATAGTTTTTTGAAAGTCTATGTTATGGTGAAAATAAGTAAATTCTATCTTGGCCGTAAAATATTCACATTATCATGATATTTTTATATTGTAAGCTAAATTTGTTGGGAATAAAACCAGACTTTATTCGAATTCATTCATTAATGTGAATGAAAACAGGTGGCAGGATTGAACATATTTAATCGGTAAGGGCTACTAGTATTTACATAAAAAAGAGACAACGTTGTTCTCCTATCTTTCTCTACTGAGATTATAAGGTAGATCTCACTGTATTCTAATAAGCAGTATTTACAATCAACACTAGGTCTAATAGGAGAATGAGACATTTGAAGTTATGAAATAGTTCAATGGTGAGATGTAAATTTGATTGGTTATATAAGAAATAATTCCTTACCGACTAGAGTATCAATTAACGACTGGACATATATTTGGAACCTCTTTGTGGATCTTCTTTGGTGAATCTTTGTACTATTTGAGAGACGCATCAACTTATAATATGCAGTCCTGTAAATTAAAAAAAACAATATTAAAATAATTGGTTAATAACCAATCCCATATAGTCCAGTCAAGGAAAGGTTATAGAAGGAAAAGCTGGAAAGACTATTTTTGACCCCGCAGTTCTGTTTAGGGGTCAGAAGGTAGTAAGGAGGTAAACATATCAAAAGTCCCCACCCCTACCCCCTGTGCTAAGGGGATGGGGGTGGTTCAAAGGTACCATTTTTTGGTTTCTCGCATAAAACTCAAAGACTATGTATCTTAAGGACTTGACTGTCATATAACAAATTAAAGCTTACATAATTTCCTGCAATATTCATTCTACAACTTTTTTTATATCTCCTCCAGTTTTGAGATATCCGCTCTTGAAGGTGTGACATTGGTTTGTCAATTGGTCTATTGTTGCAAAAATGGACCACTCAATACTAAAGCTGCAGCAAGAGGTGTAGGGAAATTCGTAAAATTGTGAAAGTATACATCAAATTGAAGAGAATTTAATGCCTTATAAGCTCATAATCAGCATGGATTTTTCCCGTTGATTTTTAATAAGATATAAGAACAAAAATAGAGAAAAATTTATGGCGAACGTGTTTTTTCAAAAATGTCACACCTTCAAGAGCGGATATCTCAAAAACTGGAGGAGATATAAAAAAGTTGCAGAATGAATATTGCAGGAAATTATGTAAGATTTAATTTGTTATATGACAGTCAAGTCCTTAAGATACATAGTTTTTGAGTTTCATGCGAGAAACCAAAAAATGGTACCTTCGAACCACCCCCACCTTCTTAGCACAGGGGGTAGGGTTGGGGACTTTTGATATGTTTACCTCCTTACTACCCTAAACAGAACTACGGGGTCAAAAATTGTCTTCCCAACTTTTCCCTCTATACCCTTTTTTGAGCATTGATTGCCTGGACTACTAGCACCTTACACAATTTAGTTACACTGTATTATTTATTCAATTGCATTTGTTATGTTGAGGTTGAGTGGTAGAAAGGACTAACTCCGCCTAATAAAGAATTTTTTACCTTTTTTAAAACACTTTTTTAATAATGATACAAAAACAACTAGTTTCGTAAAAATTCGACTGAGTCACTGTCAATATTGTAGAACCGTTTCATGATTAAATAAAAACACACATATGTTGTCAAATTCCACACAGTTTTATTCATGAAAGTCAGCTTGAAAATGTGCCCTATGTGGTCACGAAACCATGGTCCTGTACTACTGTAAAACTATGTAGAATTTGACAACATATGTGTGTTTTTATTCAACTAGTTTCGTTTTAAACCCATTTTCAAGTTTTATTAAAAAATACTGTGAATGGCAACACGTAGCAGCACTATTTACAATAAAAAACCTTAATTTTTTTCTATTCCTTCTTTCTCTTCTAACTGTTTAAAAATGAATGCTGATTTTGAATATATAGAGCTCAATTATCATATGAGAGGATGATATGGACCTCTGGAGATAAGAATCGGTTTTAATGGTAAAACTTATATTTGATTGGATATGTGGTATGATCCCTTACCGAGACTAGAGTATCAATTAATGGCTGGACATCTATTTGGAACCTCTTTGTGGCTCGAAGATCTGGATCACATCCGCCTCTATGAAGAACTATTTGAGAGACGCATTCTTCTATTAACATATAATATGCAGACCTGGAAAGAAATAGAGCAATTTGAAAATAATTGTTTGCTGAAAGTCTGAAAAATAAATAGCTTCAACTTCGATCTTGACCTTACAATATTCCCATGATCATGATTTCTTTAAATATTTATAATAATAATACTTTATTTTTAACAAAAGTATAGCAAAACAATGTATAGCCTACAGTTGAAAATACAGAAAATATAAGTCATCAAATAAAATCATTGAATTACATTCTAAAATTCATTAAATTTGAAAATGTATAATCATTTTTAACAAGAGTTCGTCTACATCATAAAAAGCGTTCCTAAGAAGGTAGTTAGCCTATTGTAAGGTGCATTTGTTGGGAATAAAATCCGACTTAATTTGAATTTATTCATTAAGGCTGTTAGGTACACTTTTTATTATTTAAATTAGATCATATTTTTCAATATAATTGTTAAGATCATTATAAGAGTGAGAAAAAGTGGCAACTGAAATATTTTTAAGTGGTCTAATAAGCGAGTTATGGGTCCTTGAAAGTGCTAACTCCGTTTTCTTCCCAGATCATGAACGGTTTCGACTATATTAACAGAACTTCTCTTAAAAATTCAAAAAATGTATGTTTTTAAACTAAAACATTTTATTCCCCATATAGTTTATAAATAAAAAAGTAGCATTTTTTGTAAATTCGATAACTTGTTTATTTTGGCATAAATCGCGAAAAACGCATATTAGAACAAAGCCAATGATATACTGAATGTATTAAAAAAACTCCAATGGAAAATTCGAAACCGTTTATGATCTGGTAAGAAAACGGAGTTAGCACTTTCAACAACCCATAACTCGCTTATTAGACCACTTAAAAATTTCAGTTGCCACTTTTTCTCACTCTTATCATGATCTTAACAGTTATATTGAAAAAGATTATCCAATTTGAATGATAAAAAAAGTGTACCGAACATCCTTAATGTGATTGGCAACAAGTGGAAGCATTGAAAATGACGTATCTCCCAACGAGTAGCATCAGAAGCTAGACGAAGGTTTAAAATCGATTTGAAAAATTACCTAATACAGTTAAAAACGTACAGTTTTGGAGAATTTTATCGGGGGAACTAGGGATACTCAAGTTACCTTGGTTGTTATGGCCGGGACACACAAAACCGCACCGAGCCCGCGCCGCGGTACGGCCGAGTGTCGGACGTACTACGGCGAGTGAGAAAACAAATACTTTTAAACGTGTAGGGACACATACTACCGCACCGCGTCAGCACCGTCAACGTGTTTGTTGCTCGAGCCGTGCCCGCGCCGTCACCGACTAGTTCAGTTTAGTTTTGACGGTGACAGTGCGGACTTGTTTAACATAGAGAGTGAAAAACTTACGGAATTTTCCAGTTTTGTACGATGAAAGTGATGAGAAATATGGTTGCACGGAAAAATAAGTTGAATCAAAAGTTAAAGTAGAACCAAATAAGACATAATATAATAAATAATAAAATAAACAACAAAAAGTATAAAAGAAGGAACCCGTGACTGTGTCTTAAATTTTAAATTAAATATTATAGTGTGTCTCCAAACTGCCATGAGCGCTGAAAGATTAAGCTGACCCTCGCTCCCCCACGCGCAGGCACACACGCCCGGCCTACCTGTGCCATTGATATTACTATGTATACTACGTAGTATACAGGTAGGCAGACACACAAAAGAGACTGCGCTTGTGTGTATGAGAAGTAGGAGGGTCGGCCTTATCCTTCAGAGCTCATGCCTGTTTGGACAGAGTATAATTACGTTTAGATTACATGAGGCAGAAAATAACAATTTTATTGCTGATATATATTTCCGATACATGACTGATTGTGGTATTGTCATGCACCGAAATATATACCAGCACTATGATTCTCATCGTCTACAGGTAATTAGTTTAAAATTGAAAAATATAAATTTAAATCAGATGTAACAAGCTTTAATAGTGTTATGTTATTAACAATAGTTTAACACATTCAGAAATCAGACCACAGTAGCACTATAAAACTGAGACACTGCCGCTCGGCTGTCGCACGGATATGTGTGTTCTTCTACCACCATCATTGTGTCGCGGGCTTAGCTCGTCCGTACCTCGGCGCGGGCTCGGAGCGGCTATATGTGTCCCTGCCTTTATTAGTTATTGTTTTGTTGTGTTTCTTTCTATCTTTCTTGGTTGAATGTTTTCAGAATTGTAAGTGTTGTTTAATGTAGATGACGCATTCATGTATGACTTGAATAAACAGATTGATTGAATGGCAAAAGTTAATAATAAATAAATGTATTTCCTTTAAAAAAATACAAACAAGCAATTAAAACATAAAAAGTACAAAATATCTAAAATACAATACAATAGGTCTGTAAAAAATATGGAATTTAATTCTATTGGAAATTAACCCATTCAACTATGGGAAACCCATGTACTAGAGTAGGTGTTAGTAGTAGTAATAGATTCTGGGTGGGGGTGCAAACTGCAAATACGTTGGGTAAGTGAGCTCACATATTATTTGAGATTATGTTTAGTGATCATGTTTTAGTACGGTATGTTTAGTGTTGATTAGGCCTATGTAAGTTAAAAAAGGTAACCCAATATTGTCACGATGTATATCGTAACTAGTGAGGGGAATTGAGTTTAGGGCTTGTTCTAAGACGATTGGTTATCTCTGATGAAATCGCAGAGTCCAACGAGCAGCACAGCCGCTGGGCTACCGCTCAGCAGTGCTGCGCATCCTTACTCCCCTCCCTCTCGGCCACAGAGGGAGGCTCGTGAAAGGCCTCGAGGAAGGCTAGGGAAAGCCTTTCCTCCAACTCCGCGCACGATCCTGACCCCAGGAAGCCACCCGGTGCCCGGGAATTGGGACCCGGTGACCAGAGGCGAAGACAGGCGCGCGGGCTTGCCGATTTACTTCCGAATAGCAGGAGGACCTCGAGGAAGGCTAGGGAAAGCCTTTCCTTCGACTCCGCGCACGATCCTGACCCCAGGAAGACACCCGGTGACCGAGAATTGGGACTTGGTGATCAGAGGTGAAGACAGGCGCGCGGGCTCCTGTAGCTTGCCCATTCGCTTCCGAATAGCAGGAGGACCTCGAGGAAGGCTAGGGAAAGCCTTTCCTCGACTCCGCGCACGATCCTGACCCCAGGAAGACACCCGGTGCCCGGGAATTGGGACCCGGTGACCAGAGGCGAAGTCCGGTACGCGGGCTCCTGTAGCTTGCTGATTCGTCTTCGAATAGCAGAAGGACCTCGAGAAAGGCCAGGGGAGGCCTTTCCTTCAACTCCGCGCACGATCCTGACCCCAGGAAGTCTTCCGGTGACCGAGAATTGGGACTTGGTGATTCAGAGGTGCAGCCCGGTGCGCGGGCTCCTGTAGCTTGCTGATTCGCTTTCGAATAGCAGGCGGACCTCGAGAAAGGCCAGGGGAGGCCTTTCCCTCTACTCCGCGGCACGTTCCTGACCCCAGGAAGACACCCGGTGCCCGAGATTTGGGACCCGGAGACCAGGGGTGAAGCCCCGTGCGCGGACTTCTATAGGTGGCTGATTCGTATTCGAATAGCCGGCGGACCTCGAGAAAGGCCCGGGGAGGCCTTTCCCTCGACTCCGCGACACGTCCCTGACCCCAGGGAGACAACCGGTTCCCGAGATTTGGGAAGCGGTGACCAGAGGTGAAGCCCGGTGCGCGGGCTCCCGTAACTCGCCAATTCGCTTCCGAATAGCCGGCGGACCTCGAGAAAGGCCAGGGAAGGCCTTTCCTTCGACTCCGCGGCACAATCCTGACCCCAGGAACACACCCGGTGCCCGAGATTAGTGACCCGGTGACCGACTCCAGCAATCAGTTAAAAGACCCCCAAACCCTGCCACATCGGAATTCAATAGCAGTAGGACATCTAGTGGCAATCGGGAACGTTACTCCCGTTACAGAGACCCCCCTCACGGCGGACACCAGATCGTTCCTATTCCTCTCACTCAACGCCCAACCCTGTTTGGCAGTGCGAAAGCACTGCCCCTCTTACCTAAAAGAGGGAAACATTTCTCCAAGGTGCTCAAGGCCCTGTTTCAACCCCCGACTCGAACGAGGGTGGTTGGCGGACGCCCCACCAAGACTCCCGTCCCCTGCTGCGGCCCACCCCAGTCGCCGACTGAGTCTAGCCGGCCCAGAGCGACACTGGGAATTCTAGTGGAAGAAGGTGTGGGCAAAAATCTACTCAGAATATTCACTTTCTTGGTAAGGGCTACTGGTATTTACATAAAAAAGGAGAACGCTGTTCTATATTTCTCTACTGCCATTAAAAGGTGGATTTCACTATATTCTAATAAGCAGTATTTACAATCAACACTAGAGCTAATGAGAGGATGAGACCTTTGGAGATATGAAACAGTTCAATGGTGGAATTTAGGCCAATATTTGATTGGATATGTGGAATGATCACTTACCGACTAGAGTATCAATTAACGGCTGGACATCTATTTTGAGCTTCTTTGTGGATCGGAAATCTGGATGGAATTCACCTCTATGAAGCACTATTTGCGAGGCTCATTTTTCTATCAACTTATATCACGACCTAGAAAGCAAACAAACAATATGAAAATAATTATTGTTAGGCGGAAGTCCATGTTATGGACAAGACAAACGCGCACCGTTCGTGTTGGACATTCGATAACCAACTCGGAAAAATTATTGTGAATTAAAAACAAAATTATAATAGGCATTTATAGAAAGTGAAGCGCCGGCATAAAGCAAACATTGAAACTTGAGTATTGTGTGAATAAAATTATCAAGTAGAAAGACGAATAAATAATATTATAATTTACATTTCAATATCAATCAAGCTCATTTTTAATTGAAAATGTGAAAGTTCTTTTTGAAAACCTGACTCTCAAAAAAGGTATTAGTTTTAACATGAGATATTCGGCTTTGGTTGATACAACGTAAGTCTTGCACACTCATACAAAAGTTTTCAAAAAATGAACAAGAAAATGAGTCTAGAATGAAGGAGTGCACTGAATAGAATGAAAGCTTCATTTACTAATTTTTTATACTAATGAAATTATTCAATACAAAATAATACAGCTTTCTAACCATTAAAATTGATACCGGTACATTTCAATATGAATCTTTGGAAATCTGACACAACTTACATATTATTTATTACCATTTGTATGATTTTAAGGATAATTCTCCAATAAGAACAAATAGTTAAATATTAATAACCAATTTTATAACAGCTCAATTTATTCCGTATCGTTTTGCTTCTTTCTCTTCTAAGCAAACAAGATAAAACAGGAATACTGACAACCAACTATGCAAGCATGTAAGGCACGCCAATTCAAGACTTTCAAGAAAGTTTTTTACCGCTAAAATCGTTCTACATAACCTCAAAATACAATAGTAAATAATATATAAACTATGCTATTTATAATGGTTAAACCATGTGAATGTAATTTTATTCAGTTAATCCGATATTTTATGGATAAGATTTGCTATAATTTATTCTATTCAAGCACATAAACTGTATTTGGAATCATACAGCAAACCTGCTATCACAGAAGATTTTGTGTTACATTTTGGTTACTGTCTGAAAAATATTATACAATAGAATCTATAAGTTCATTCCTTCTATTTATTCATTCATGTTCCGAATTTCCCAATTTTATTTCATATTATATCGATAATGTGTTGGGTACTTCGAGAATATTCTGTTGGCCAGACTGATACGGGAGAGTTGTCTATTCTTGTTTTTTGTTTTGGGAAATTCAAATATATTCTAACACCAGAACCATACCATATAATATTAACAAATAACATACAATATTAAAGGCAAAGAACCTATAGCATTGAATGCTTAAAAAAGGGTATAGAGGGAAAAGTTTGAAGGAAAATGTTCGACCCCGCAGTTTTGTTTGGGGTAATAATGAGATAAACAGATCAAAAGTCCTCGCACCTTTACCCCATGTGCTAAGGTACCGTAAGGTTCCATTTTTGGGTTTCTTGCATAATTTACAGGGCCGCCCAAAAGGCGGGGCGACCGGGGCGGTCGCCCCGGGCGCCGCGGTTGTATAATGATTACCGCCCCAACATTATTGGTTCATGTACCTTTATTTCACCTTCACCATAGTCTTGAACCATTTTCTTATCAATCTATTTCTATGTATAACTCATTACTTATATGTGTAGTGTAAATTGTGGCATAAAAAATAGAAACTTGACGTTCACTGACTGAACTTTGGTAAATACAGTCACTCTACGCATAGCATAGGCATATATTTTTCCAGTCATTGAGTGAGCCTGTGCGCGCCCACTGCCCCTGAAACCTGCAAGTCTTCATTGTTCGCTGGTTACAAAATTTTTCCATTTAGGAATATCAACGGAAATTTAAAATTAAATAGGTTTTAGCCTGCAGAATACAAGGTTAGAAAAGACTATAGGATAAGACAAGCTGGGCCGGATGGTTTAAATATGGAGCTGTTCAAGCATGGGGGACTCTTCTTCAAACTTCACTTCCTCCATTTGATAAATATGTTCTGGAGACAATTGAGCATCCCAGAAGTTTGCAAAGTTGCTACAGTCAAATCTCTTCTCAAGAAGAGAGATAATAATAGTCACTATATACATTGGTGCTTGCAATTTATATAGTAGTTCTAATTTTTTAATATATTATTCGGATACATGAGAAAAGTCCAGAACCAATTTCTTTATGCAAAATTTCCTTGTGCTAGATACAGAGTGGCCCAAAAACCTCGTATTTCCAGTTCATTTTCCAACTATTTCTGCCAAATCCAGTAATCGGACGAAAAAATTTGCTTCAACCTTTGTTTCGGATTATAAAATTCTGAATAAAATGAGATCATTCAGAACTCTCTATCTTTAACAAGTACTGAGTTATGATTTTTAAAAAATGAGTCAAATTTAAAGAAAAAATCAATTTTGATGAATTTTAGTTTTTGATCAACAATATCTTCCAATTGTTACCATTTAGTTAGATGTATAATTCAAAGTCCCTCTGGGCGTATTTTTGTGCCTACAATCTATGATCAGGTAGAGCGCTCTATCTCATATAGATTTTCAGTTACAACTGACAACAATAATGCTCCTTGTATTATGAAAAATACCTAATTTTCGGCTTCAACCATCCGCCCGACTACTGGATTTGGCAGAAATAGCTAAAAACTGGAAAATTAACTGAAAATACGAGGTTTTTGAGCCACTCTATATCTAGCACAAGTAAATTTTGCATAAAGAAATTTGTTCTGGACTTCTCTCAAGTATCCAAATAATATATTAAAAATCAGAACTACAATATAAATTACAAGCACACCTTCTTCTTTATGTCTATATTGACTGGACTAGGAAGTTCCTGTGAAAACTATAGGGGAATCAGCTTGCTAAACACTGCTTACAAAATCTATAGCATGATTATCAAGGAGAGGATGCAGCCCTTAATGGAATTTCTCCTCTTGGAAGAGCAATGTGGCTTTACTTTTAAATACTAACTTACTGCCCTATACTGGGGGGGGGGGGGGCGCATACCGAAATCTCGCCCCGGGCGACTATTAACCTCGGGGCGGCCCTGTATAATTATGTCCAAAAAAACTATAGGTACTTGCTTTTAGCCTGAGCTGTTAAAAAGCTAACGTGTTATTATAAAGGATATAGTCTAGTATATTATATCATAGTATATTATAATGTGGTATATTTATACTATTTTTGAGTTTCAATTCAAAATTTATATTGGTGTGCTGATCTCTATTTATAGACCAGTAGACCTTGTGTGAGATTGTTCCAGATTCAAAATTCACTCTTCAAGGCTTCAAAGCCCTGATTAAATAACAAGTTCCCACACTGCTATTTCTCTATTCTGAGATTACGACTTTTGTAAAGTAAAATCAAATTTTGACAGGAACATTTTTCTTTGATACTGTTTAATGTGCAGTTACAATATTCTGCTCTGAACTATACTGTAATCACTTTTATATCGTGTCAACCGTTATATGTTGTAAACTAATAGTTGATTCTTTCAATTATTATTTTACTTAGATAGAGAAATCAGGTTTTTACAGGTACAACAGAAATTTTGTTTTAGATAAGCAAAATAGAAATCCAACTTATAATAAAATAATTTCAATAAAAATAATTCTGAAATAACCTTCAACATTTCTTATAGTCTACCCGCTGTTTGTGATGACTGACAAAGTCCAGGTTGGTCAAAGTTTCACTCATAAAATGTCATTACAGTGTGATTCATGTTTCTCATATGGTAATATCTAAACATATCCATGAATAAATTTTATAATCAATTATACAACTTCATGTGTACTCAAGTATTCTGCTAGAATCAGAATAAAACATGGCGGATAACCTGAAGATTGTTTGTTGTTTGTTTACATCTCTAAAGTCACTGTCAAAATTACAAATAATATATTCCTGGCAAACTAAAAACACTGCAAAGCTAGAAAGAGATGAATGATAGAAAAGGATAGCAACACTATTGTCAATCTAATATTGCCATTATAACGTGGACCTCACTATGATTGCCAGGTATTCTGTGGTAACGGTGACCGTTGCCGGTTGGTACTCACTGTGTTTGGTCGCGATGATGATCTGTTTTACAAATTGAGATTTGAGTTTGAACTTTGAAATCTTTACAGGTTAGGACATTAGGACTCATTTTCATTACAAACGTTCGGGATTCCGTATTGTATTCCACGATTCTCACTAAAATTATAATTAATATCACAACAATTATCCCACTTTCCACCCCTTGTTATATTTGTTTTGAGATGCCCCCCAAAAAAGAATATTCATCACCTAACCTTGTTCCTGGAGAGGCATCAGAATCCGACGAGGATGACGTTATTTTAAAAATGGTAAATAAATTTCACGTAGTTTATTTTAATTTTTCTTCTTATAATGATATCAATTACTTGCGACCCATGATTGCTATTGATGACTGATCTGGAATCAGCACTTCAGGAGTCACTGAAGAAATATATCAACGATCGGGCAACGCTGTGGAGATAGTAAGGGATAGCGCTATAAATGCTTTGTTAAATGATAGACAAGGATAGAAACACCAATTCTTATAAAATACTGCACATTATAACGTGGATCTCACTTGCTTAGTAACTTGTTCCCAATTAAATTACAAGCATTTGCCATTCTTCTTCTACACTAATAAATATAGCCCAAGTTATGATAAGAAGGCTTTAATCCCGATGTAGGACAATTCCATGGACAAGGGACACATGCGTGACTAGGATAGTTGATACCGTTTGCAGAGTGAAAGCTTAAACTGAATTGAATCATCTGGTGGTTCAATCTCAATGAATCACATTAAAGCAAACTGAATTTGAAATTTATTTAATCTAGTTTAATCTGAGATGCCGTTTGAAATTGCATTGTATAAACGGCCATTATTCTTCAACGATATTAAATCAGATGTTATTTTAGATAATCTCATTTTTAAGATAATAAGCTCAGTCAGGCTTAACTCACACACTTACGTGACTTAGGTCGAGAAGAGACTGGACTCTATAGTGAGGTCCACGTTATAATGGCAGTGGATAAAGATAAAACAATAGCGATACCGATTCTCTGCATTAATTAATCATATTTCTACACTGTCTAAAAAATAATTAGCACCGTTGTGGACCTAGAAAAGGATAATATCACCAGCTTTGTCGAATGATAGACAAGGATAGCAAAACCAAAGTTGATCAAATACTGTCATTATAACGTGGGCCTCACTATAGGGAGAGCATGTGCTTTCAAATGGTGACAGTCGCGGAGACTAGAATCGACTGGTCTGAGTGTCACCATTTGGAAACACATGCTCTCGACTATAGTGAGGTCCACGTTGTAATGGCCGTGTACAATTGACAATACTGTTGCTGTCCTTTTCTATCATAGAACAAAACAGATAGCGCTATCCCTCTCTCGCTTTGCAATGTTGTCAGTTTGTCAGAATATTTTATTTTTACTTTTGACAGTGATTGTATAAAGGTTGACAGACAATTCTCAGCCGCCATTTTTTCCTTCATTCTATCAAAATACTTTAGTTCACAAGTCGTATAATTGAATAGACTTAGAACGTTGTCGTATAATTGATTTGAAATGTATTTTTGAACAATAAAATAATTTTTAACATTACCGTATGAGAAACACAAATTAAAATACCTGAAATTACATTTTAAAAGTTGATAACTAATTATCCTAGACTCCATCCATGCTTCAGTTGGCCTATACGTATAGGTTAGACCTACTGGTACAGGTATAAATAATATTGAAAGGTTATTTCAGAATTATTTACATTGAAATTACTTTTTTTTGATAGAATTTCTATTTTTCTATTATCTTTAAAAGAAATTGGAATAGAATACCTACCAAATAACTTAATTTCTGTTGTTTTGAAATTCAGATTGTTGTATTACAGCTTTTTAAATTTGCTGCCATTTCAGGTTTGTATAAAAATAAAAATCTGATCCCAGTTATGAAAGCAAATTTTTTAATAAAATTATAAAAAAATATATTTTCTTGATTAATTTGACATTAAATTGATTATTTTATCAAGGTAATGATAATTATTACTAAATCAAATTTAATGGGATGAATTGAGTAACAGCTGTGTACACTCAGTGGCAAAATGGAGAGACTTGGCAACGTTTTTCTCCTATAGTGAGGTCCACGTTATAATGGCAGTGGATAAAGATAGGAGAATAGCGATGCAGATTCTCTGCATTAATTAATTATATTTCTACACTGTCAAAAAATAATTGGCATCGTTGTGGACCTAGAAAAGGTTAGTACCACCGGCTTTGTCGAATAATAGACAAGTATAGCAAAACCAAAGTTGATCAAATACTGTCATTATAACGTGGACCTCAGTATATCTTTCTTCACTGCCATTAAAACGTGGACCTCACTATAGAGTTCAGTCTCTTCTCGACCTGAGTCGCGTAAGTGTGAGTTGAGCCTAACTGTTATCTATAACGCAGCCAAACCTCATGAATCGGGATTCAAAGTGTACAGAACAGACAAAAAAAGAGCCCTCACAAAGACAAAGAGCCCTGTATCGCGTCTGTCTGTGAATGCCTTTAAGGCATTCACAGACAGACGCGATACAGGGCTCGGGACGATTCGGTACGATATGTTATTACATAGCGGTAAATGAGAACGTGCACACAGCAGCGATATACCGAGGAATGCGATATTATCGCAAGCGGTAGATCGCGTCGGTAATTCGGTCTACCGAATCTGTTCGGTAGACCGCTCGGAAATCAAGGCGGGAATCAGCAGTGCACACCTTTCTTATCGCACATGAATGCAGTGTAGTTAGTAGCTAATAATTTAGTTCAATTTTTTTAAATAGGGATCAGTGTTTACAAGAAGAAGCATTGCTTTTGTCGCTCGCTATGGACGAGGACGAACATGATGAGCCATTGTAAGTAACTTTTCATGTTTTATAATTGAAATTCACGAACTTGAACCAAGAAATTACACATTATCAGAATTTTTTTTTTGAAAAAAATAATAAGCCTAGGGTACACACACAACTAACCTAACAAGACAGGATGGTTTTACCGAATTCCGAGCGTCTGCGTGCAGCGCGTGTGTGAATGTTCAGTTCGGTAAACTAGCGATATTCTCCCGAGCTCAATATCGCTCGGTTTTCCCGAGCCTGTGTCGCGTCTGTCTGTGGAAGCCTTAAAACTTGAAACATTTCTGCTCTGATCAACAGAAAATCATAATTATAAGGTTTGGGTGCGTTCAGTGAGTATCATCTTAGTTATGCAATTTATTTGTGGTATTTCCAGATGAAAAGCAAGAGTGCAAGTGTCGGAGTCATTGTAGCAGGCGAAGCTTCTGAATCATCTGACGATACTGAAACAGAAGAGGGTAAATAAAAATGTTTCTTTTCCATAATATTCCACTCTACTTCCATTGTTTTCTCGCTAATAAATTTTTGTCATGCTATGTGGATGCCATTTATAGTCTGTGTAAAATAAGTTGAGACTTGGCCCTCCATCCGAAGAAATTTTAAGGTTGCCAATTCGTGTAAAATTGCAACTTACTACAATTTCCAATTCAACGTCAGAATTGGATGTAGAATATCACCCCCGATATCCTAGCAGAGCTTAAAAAGTTTTAGGTTTGAAGGATTAAAAGGAAATTCAATTTCCAAATAATTTTAATTTCCAAAATTGGAAACATCGCGAAGATTTGTTTTTCTTTTTAATATCACTTCTCTCAGAATCATTGGGCGTCGTAATGCGTAAAAAATTCATATCAAATAAACGGGTAGAATGTCTCCTTTCTATTGGTGTCTGGATCATTTTTATCCGACCATAGTTATTTTTAATTAATGATTATGATCGTCAAAACAAAAAAGTTTCCAGCATGTCGAAAATTTCATGTATTCTGTTCGAAATGTCCCGACATTGACGATCATAATCAATAATTAAAAAATAACTATGGGTCGGATAAAAATGATCCAGACACCAATAGAAAGGAGACATTCTACCCGTTTATTTGATATGAATTTTTTACGCATTACGACGCCGGATGATTCTGAGAGAAATGATATTTAAAAGAAAAACAAATCTTCGCGATGTTTCCAATTTTGTTATAAAAGTTAAATTTCCTTTTAATCCTTCAACCCTGAAACTTTTTAAGCTCTACTAGGATATCGGGGATGATAGGATGATATTCTACATCCAATTCTGACGTTGAATTGGAAATTGTAGTAAGTTTATTTGTAAATTTTACACGAATTGGCAACCTTAATATTTCTTCGGATGGAGAGCCAAGTCTCAACTTATTCTACACAGACTATAGTACATCATTTTCTATGTAGCCACTGTGATCAATTCAGCCTCAATAAAAGCGCTATAAACATAACTTTATAGATTGGGTTTCATCACCTCCATTTTTGTCTTTCTCAATCTTAAGAAAACCTATGTCACCATATACCAGAAGATTACCTACTCCATGTGCCTATAGGTTGAATTCATCATGTGCACATGACTCACACAGTCATATGTGACTGTATGACCATAAACCGGTTTATAACTTTTATCAAAGATTTGATTCATATTGAATATTATTAAGTATTAAATATCTAAAGCGGTCGTCACACCAACGTCTGCTAGCGGTAGCGAGCTCGCTCCCGCGGAGGTAGTTTTTCTGGAAGCAGTTCACACCAAAAAACGTCCACCAGCGGTAGTTTGGTTTTGTTCTTGTTTTGATGAGGCTGGTTCTCTAGAAGTGGGGGAAGGCCGGCAACCAGAGTGCTGTACTTCGTCTCGTGCAGTACTGTACTAGTGTCTAGCTCTAGACTGTCTACTATCTAGTAGCAGAAGTGTTCGACAATGGACATGACGCTAAATTTTAGCGACCAAAAATCACTTCGTAATAATGTACCGTGGTTAGAGGACAGTAGCTCCGATCCCATATTATGGGTCGTTTCCTCACTTCTTCAATTAGGTTCTCCATTGAAGCAATAGTTGATTAAGAATAGATGAAGATTAAAGAAATATAATTAAATAATTTAAATAAAATGATGAACAACGAAAATGACAATGCAACAACGGAAGACAATGCAAATGACAATAGCTCAATTCCGACTGCAACACAAAATGTTGCGTCGCTGTAGGCATGCAAATGACTCATTGTCACGTGTGAGTCTCGGTATTCTGCGCATGCGCTACCGATGGCGAAGTTCTGGAGTTCGCTTTCCATGTTATTAGATTGGCCACTTCAGACCGAGCTCACTACCGCTAGCGGTACTCCCACTAGGAGACGTTTCAAAAGTTCGCCTGGCTCGAGAAGTGAGACTAATGCCGAAGTACTACCTCCGCGGTAGCGAGCTCGGTGTGACCTGCACAACTTAATAACATGGAAGGCGAGTTTTTTGACTTCGCTACCGCCGCGGACGCGAGCTCGGTGTGACCTGCCCTTAAGATCTTATTTATTCTTTAATGTTGTTTTCCATCACGAACTGCTTATTATTAAATCACTTTTTGCTATTAAAAAGAACGACTAACAATTTTCTCTAATAAATTAATTTATTCACTTACCGTGACAACGTGATCTTTCGGCATCTTCCTAGTTGTACTCATAGACAAGTAGAAGCATAGGATGGCAATTTTTAGTGTGCTGTTATTGGCGTCTATTGGGTTTGTTGTGGCTAAGAAGGTAATCAAAGAGGATGTGGGATTTGAAGTTGGTTTGTTCATTCAATATACATTGTCTACTGTCTTTAAATATACCTTCTACTTGTCTACGACTACAACCAGAAAGATGGCGGACCTGCCGAAAGATCTCGTTGACACAGTAAGTGAATAAATTCATTTATTAGAGAAAATTCGACTACTATAGTGAGGTCCACGTTATAATGGCAGTGGATAAAGATAGGAGAATAGCGATGCCGATTCTCTGCATTAATTAATTATATTTTTCTACACTGTCAAAAACATAATTGGCATGGTTTTGGACCTAGAAAAGGATAGTACCACCGGCTTTTGTCGAATGATAGACAAGGATAGCAAAACCAAAATTGATCAAATACTATCATTATAAGGTGGACCTCAATATAGTCGTTCTTTTTAATAGCAAAAAGTGATATTATTTATGATCATAGGCCAACATAATGTATAATTTTTAATTAATTATTTTTAAAAGAAAGCACTGACCGAGAGAGAAAAACTAAGGATACTTCAAATCAAATCAAATCGTTTATTGCACAAAAATATATACAGAATACAACTGAAAGGAAATTGACAACTTTGTGCTACACGTCGGCAAAAGAAAACTTGTACGCCGACGTGGAGTCTTAATATAACTTATTCACTTATACATTAATATTAATATATAAAATGATCCTACAATATTATAATATAGGCTAACAGTAATTAACATTCAACCAACTAAATATTCCATTCTAAGAAATAACAATAAATTAAAGATACACATAAAGCTGAATTTAAGATTCATACAACATCAATCAATATTAAACCAAATCATTAATTGAATAAAAATAATTTTCTTTCACCCAGGTATGGAAATCTTTTATTTTAGGCTTCTTTATCAACCATCCTCTTGGAACTTTATTATAGAGTTTATTTCTCAAATATGAAATACTTCTACGGGATAGGGTGCTATCAACTCTTTCAATTGTGATTAAGTTTTGAGCGACTTGTCTAGTTACTCTTTGAAAATTTTGAATATTTTTTAATTTGAGCACATGTTTCTTAATAGTCTTTAAAATGAACAACAATTGTCTTATAGTGAACAGATTGGAATTTTGAAACAATGTGACATTTGGGAAATCTCTCGGATACCTCATTATTGTTTTGATAACTAACTTTTGTAAAACAAATAGAGGTTTTAAAGTTGAATCAAAAGTTCCTCCCCATATAGAATTACCATACTGAACTAAGGATTGGAATAGAGCAAAATAAACAGATTTTAGTAATTTTAGACTCAAAATACTTCTAAGCATGTACATTTTTAAATTGGCCACCCTTAATTTTCTACAAAGGTAGCTAATCTGAGGTGACCAGCGTAGATGCTTATCAACAAAAATACCAAGATACTTGTAATTGTTTACACTCTCAATAACCTCATTGCAAGAATCACATGGATACCTGTTCTAAGCATTATTCAAACAAATCCTGTTCATATCTAGATCTCCTCTTGTTGTTGGACTGAAGGTCATACATTTTGTTTTACCAAGATTTAGTCTCAAATAATTACATTTTAGCCACTGAGAAACCTTATAGTAACCCACTTTTGTTTGCTTGATAACATCTTCCCAGGAACCTTCTTGGAAGATAAGTGCTGTGTCATCAGCAAAACAAATTGTCTTAGACCCAACTGAGTCCAGTACACTAGGCAGGTTATTAACATAGATCAAAAATAAAACTGGTCCCAATACAGTCCCTTGAGGTAGACCCCATGTCACATCTCTAATCTCACTATTACTACCACCACAGCTAACGATTTGGCTTCTACCCCTTAGATAACTTTCAAAGAAATCTAACTCTATTCCTTGAATACCAATATTAGATAGTTTCTGGATCATTTTATCATGTGGTACTGTGTCAAAAGCCTTGGCCAGGTCCAGAAACATTACCAAGGTTTTTTTATTTGTTTTGAAACCATTGTATATTGTCTCAGTTAAGGACTCCAATGCATCCTCTGTGCTTCTACCCTGTTGGAAACCAAACTGCCTCTTATCAAGGATTTTATTAACATCTAGATATTCAACTAATCTTTTCTTTACCAATTTTTCGAAAATTTTAGAAATAGAACTTAGCAAGCTAATTGGTCTATAATTTTGAGGTATTTCTTTACTCCCCCCTTGTGTAAAGGAATAACTTTTGCATGCTTGAAATGCAAGGGAAAGTATCCAGATGAAAAACAACAATTGAAAATTTCTGAAAGAGGTTTAGAGATAGTGTCAGTTAATAGTTTTAGCACGCTGTTGGATATGTTATCCCATCCAGGTGCCTTATTATCATTCAAACTTTTGATTACTTCCTTGATTTCTGTTTCAGTAACAAAATTGAAATTAAATGCATTTTCAATATCTATTGTTTGTTCCAAATATTGATCTTCATTCTGTCCATGTATATCAATTTCCTGCGCTTGATTTATACCTACATTCACAAAATAGTCATTCAAAGCATTAAGATCTTGATTTACATGTAATTATTGTGAATTCTTATTTACCCCAATAATTGCTTGATTTATCACAGATCATATCTTCTTAGGGTCACCTTGAGCTTTATTTATTTCTGATTGATAATATAAATCTTTTGCTTTTCTAATTAGATCTACTATTCTATTTCTGTAAGACAGGAATTTCCTTCTCAGCTCTACATTAAATGGTTCATTTTTCAATCTTTTATATAATCTATCTCTTATAGTTATGGACTTTAGAATTCCATTGGACATCCAAGGTTTCAAATGTTTTTTAGTTAAATTAACCTTTTTAATAACTGTTGCTCTACTGATGCACGTTTTTACATTATTTACAAATTCATTTACTAATGTTTCAATACTTCTATTCGCGTCAATCTCCCAATTCATTAAAGCACTCTCCTCTAACAACTTTTCTTTATTAACATTCCTCACTTCAATAAACTTACATGGCTTACTAGATCGAGAACAAACATCTTTTTTAATTGATGCGTGAAGAGCAGTCGCATAATGATCAGTAATTGACATTTCTAATACAGCAGTTTTTAATGAGTCATTATGTTTGGATTTAGAAAAAATATGGTCTAAACAAGTATTTGAAGCAGGACGAGTTTTTCTATTGACAAAGGACTCAAACCCATGCGAACTCATAATAGACAAATAATCATGCGTTTTTTTAGAGTTACATAACAAATCAATATTTACATCACCTATCACTAATGAATAATCAAAATTAAAGCATGAACCATTCATATAATTATCAAGTTGTTCTATAAATAAAGGTATACTTGTACTAGGAGATCTATAAACGGATGTTACTAAATATTTATTATTTTTAGTTTGCAGCTCAACAGCTAAGAAAGGATATTCGTTTGGACTATCAATTTTTTTCGAGGTACATACATGACAATTCCATCTGAACGACTCAAGGAGTTACTTTTTATATATAAATTATAGCCATTAATGTTTAACAGTGATTTTTCTTCTTCAGAAGTCCAGGTTTCAGTAAAAATTAGAACCTCAAATTTTGTTCTCATGCTGTTCAAAATAATGAGAATTTGATCAAAATTTCTTTTCAAACTTCTTATATTTAAACTAAAAATATTCAATTCATAATTAAGGGGCTGGATATAGTTCAAGTATTCATCGGTACTTTCACATTCCCTAACACTGTTAATACTATCTACAAATTGCGTGAGATCATTCATAATAAATGTTTAATCAAACCTGTAGCAACACTTTATTCCTCTCCGTTGATAACTTTTTTCAGATGGTCCAGTCCCTTGACTTTGAATACAGGTGAGCCCTCCGACTTCTTAGCGCACATTTGTGAACCACGAAACCAGACGAATTTCCAATCATTTTCCCTAGCTAACTCACGAGCGGCTTTCAGTTCTTTAGCAGCTGATTCATTAGCCTGAAGTGTCCGTTCGGCAGGTTTCTGTTGATTTTTTTCACGTCGATTCCGGGGCTGCTCCTATCTTCTCTGCTTATGGTTTGGAAAGCCGTCATCCATTTGTCCCTCATACTCCTTCTCACGAACCTGACGACAATCATCTCCTTGTACTATTTCTCTCCCAAATTTAGATAATATTTAAAAAGTCCGAAATAGGGTTAGGATTTAATTCTTCTAAAATTTAGTCCATTTTCACTCAATATCAATAATGGAACCCATAAGTGAGTTAGAACTATATACCTGTGTTACTGAATAAAAAAATCACTTCAAAAATAAATTTTAGAAAAGTTGTCACTTCTGAAATATGTACTGAATGAAAAAAAAATAGGTATTGTTTAACCACTTTTTTATTCAGCCGTAATGATTGGTTTCAATTTATTAAGAATATTCAATTGTCGTTCAACTGGTTAATAACTAATCTCTGATATAAATCTTTGATAAACGTAGTCCACTCAACTTCAAAGTTGGCTCTGCTTGATTTGTAAATGACAGCAATAAAATTTCCTCAAATACAAATTTTGCACAATTTGGACAACAATAAAATCGCCTTAAATATAATAACTGATTTCTGATAGAGACATACTGCATCATGATTATCTAAAGCAACAGAATCACAGAGAATGATTTCGAGATCAAGTATGTCACAATGTCAGCCCATGCTGAATCAAATCTAGTAGACTTGAATTTGTGAGTCGAGCTGATAGACTCAAGATATTAAATCTAGTCAGAAATTTTAAGAGTTCAAAGACAGAACATAAACTATGTTTATGTTTTCAAATAATCATATGATAAATTTTTTCGAAGCTTATCAGCACCATTGGCTAGAGTAAATGCATTCGTGTATTTGGGAGTAAATCTGGATGAATATTTAAAATGGAATATCCACATTAACAACACCTGTAGCAAAATGAAATATATCATTCATACATTTTATAAATTGAACAAGTTAATCGAAATTAAAATAGTATACTTTGCTTATGCTCAGGCCATCTTCCAATATGGGATAAGAGTATTGGGGAGGAGCTCTAAAGACCTATTTTAGAAAGACAGAAGTGATCCAGAGGCACATTATCAGGGCTGCACTTGGCAAACAAAGACGCTACCCCAGCTCTATTATATAGCGAGTTCAAAGTACTGGACAAATTTTTGTAAAGAATTTAATTGTGTATCTGAATAAAAATAGAAATCTGTTCACAGCTCATGTAAAAAAGTACAGTTTTCGTTCGCCTACCATTTTTCCTGTACCACGAACAGACCTAACTGTGTGTAGGAGGCAATTTGATCATATATGTCATAAATTAATCAATTGTAAACCTGAAAATTTTCTCATAAACAGGATCTCAAAGTCAACTTTGCAAGTAATACAGGATTGGATAAAATTGCAGGGTGAATTCAATAATATCTTATAGTAATTGAAAACTTCTGTACCTATATATACTTTTCAATTTTTATTTTCTTTCTCTTTCTCCTTACTTTATTCTTTCGCCTTTCATCCTTCTTTCTCTTCCCTTCTTCTTCTCTCACTCTCTAACATTTATCCAACTTTTTTGTGAACATAAAAGTGTTTTACATTTTCCCTGACAAACTCTATCAATGTAGTACAACTATGTACCTATGCCAGCGCACAAACCTAGGTTTTTCTGGCTTTGTCAGATAGAGAACAAGTTATTTTCAATTTAAGAGTTTATGTGTTATTGGAATCTTATTATGTATTTCTTGCTTGTCTATTATTTTTATGAATTATAGTCTTCATTGTATTGTTTTCAATTTGACAAAATAAATTTGATTTTGATTTGATAATATATGTCATTTACATTTCATATTATGTCTGTGTTTACAGACTCATTCAGTTCGGCGGCTGAAGTTTATTCAAGAAGAGTTGAAGAGTCGTTCCCAAAGAGAGAGACCCCTGAGAAGATCAAATACAAATCGCTACTCCATAAAAAGCTCTGTGAGTACTTTATTCCAGACAGAATTTTTTTTTCAGTGACGGGAGGAATATGACCGGCATAAATATCTCCAAAAATAACGTTTGTTATTGTACGGTATGAAATTATAACCGACCCAGATGGGGGTAGAATTCAGAGATCTCTAAATTCTAAAGGGCGAGTCATGGGACTTTATTAATAACAAACTTTTTGCATTCTGATCAAATTCTAAATTTTATTCAATGAGTCAATTTTATTTGAAATTGGACAACAAATATGCTACAACAATTTATTACACATTCTATAACAAAAAAAAACCCGCCTGTAAGATTTTGCTAACTCTGATCTCTGGTTGTTTGTTTACGAAGGTAGCGTGGACTTTACTCAATTTTCTACTAAATAAATATAATATTAGGAACTCGGTCAATTTGGGTTTCTAAAACATGAACAAGACAATATAATGGCACTCGCTATCTCATCACGACTGAAACCTTTCACTACACTACGTTGTTGATAAACAATAAAATACATACACAATTCAAACTACGTTGTTGATAAACAATAAAATACATACACAATTAAAACTACTTTAAATAACTTTACGAAATCGGACGAATCAAACATTTTGAAAATTTATACAATACTTATATTTCACCACATGTAACACGTTCAAATAGGGCCTTCGAGGCCCGAGGCTACCTCTACATTTTTATCTGATTCCGGCCGCGGCTTGATTGGAACTGAACTTTTTCCACGCAAATTATGTCCCCCTTCCACCAACGAGACAACGGTCCATGTGGAGACGCGCATAATTCCGTGGGGAAGGAAAATAATGCAAGTTTGAAATGTTCCCAAATACTCGGAAATACAGTTCCGTGAGAATACCTCAACCCTGCATGAAATTGGAGTCTTCCCCGATGCAAGTTAGCAAAATCTTAATGTAAGAAAATTATTTTTTAACAGAAAAATAAATTTCTCACGATAAAAATTTACACACAGAATTCAGCTACAAGATCACTAAAGTCACATTGTTTTAAGTCCTAATTCTACACTTTTCGAATGAACCCATACTAAATTTATCTCTATGAAAACACAAACCCATAATTAATTTATTTATTTCAATACCATCACCATCACAAAATTATCCACCTTATGATACTCTCTTGAGTCCTTGTCTTGTCTGTAGGTTATAAGGTAAGGAAAGCCATAGCTAACAAAAGCCTTTGGGTATGCACTTCATGAATTATATTTGTGAGGAATTAAGCCTGGTTTTCACTAGTAGAGTTAGTGGTCGAGTAACTGGCATACTAACTCTACTCTACTTACTTGGTCGAGTAACTGTTTTCACTACAATTGAGAATAGTAGGTAAAGTGTGTTATCTAGTCAACAGAACTAACCTTAAAATTTCAATACTTTTTAATAAATTAATACTTGAACACTTATTAACACTTTTTTATAAATTAATACTTTTTTATAAATAACAATACTTCTTAAACTTGATAGCCTACGGCACGACTCTACTCTACTAGTTCGAGACTGTTTTCATTAAGATTGTGATCTGGTGTAGAAAATTGGAATGGACATAACCTATACATAATATTTGGACATTTTGAAACTAAATTAGGAAATTGAAGAAGTTTTGGGCAATCGCCTGTTTTTTCTTTTCCGATCATTGTATTGTTTGTGCTAACCTAATAAATTAATTAATTAATTAACATAGTAGTGGTAGAGTAGAGTGAGAAGCGGTGGTGGGGAAAGGCAAGTGGTAGAGTACTATCCCACGGTGCTATCCCACTCTAATTTACTAAAAACTAGTACTCTACCATGACTCTACTCTACCATGAACGTTTTCATTTGGAGAGTTCACAAGATAGTTAGTACTTGCCCAGGAAACTCTACCACTAGCTCTACTAATGAAAACCAGGCTTTATAGATAGTTCAATAGTCTGACCTGTAGAGGAAAATTGAATCATCTTACTTTTCAGTAAGTGTAAAGACTTGTAGACTATTTTAGGAGAGTGTTTTGAATGAGACTTGCAGGCCAGTTCAAGATATCCACTTGCAATTTTTTGTGTTCAAATAAAAGGAATCTGTCAAGCCGCTGTTTTGTAGTCCTAATCCTTGTAATATATTATAAGCCTAAAGGCCAGCGCACACATCAAACAGTGGGACGTAAGCAGACAGACTTAGGAAAAATGTTGCAACTCACACAGATGTCCGCGTATGTCTGCCGAAGTTTTTTAATTGCTCCAAGGATGGTTTTCTAAACGTATGCATGTCGACGTTCCATATCGCGCATGCACTAACTCTAGTTAGAGAGAGAGAGTGTGTGTGTGTGTGTGTGTGTGTGTGTGTGTGTGTGAGATGATTGGGGGGGGGGGCGAGAGAGTGTGTGTGTGATGATGATTTGGGGGGGGGGAGGCTGTAGGGATGGTTTTAGTTGATTTAACATTAAACATTAATTTAATAATTAGAGCAATAAAATTAATTTTGGATTGGCAAAGTGCTGGACTCATTGACCCACAAACAGACTTTTTTAGTCTATGTGGGCAATTACTATTTCATGATCAGGGTATTGGTATGCTGCACATTCACCATATAATACATTTTCGTATAATATTAAGAGATCTATAATTTATAATAATAATAATGGTATTTAGTAATAGTAATAATGGTTTTATCAAAGTAATGGGGATAATTCCCACTATTATGTATTGCTTTATTTAATTAATTTGGATTTTTTGTAGTTACTATACCCTGTGTATGTATTATATTCTATAATATGTTGTATTATTTTATGGAAATAAATAAATTCAATTCAATTCAGTTTATCAACAGTATCGCAAGGGACACTTGGGTTTGATTACACGGTTTATTTAGAAATGTGAACAAATCTGTTTTGTGGTTAAAAGTTGAAATTGTCTTCCGACGTTTGCGGACCAAAAACATATTATGTTGCCACGCATACGTCTGCCTGTTGCCAGGTGCGCTGGCCTTTATGCCAACCACTATAAACGTTATGCTGGACCATTTTATATTAGGTTTGTTCGAAAGAAAGGTTAACAGTTCTTTCTATAAGTGCAGGCATCATATATATTTTGAAAAATCCCGCCAATTGTATCGAAACGGAAAATAAACTGGAAGTACACTTAGCGCAGTATTAAGCCCTGCACACACACATCGATTTTTGACAATTCAATTTCTTTATTCCAATACAAAAACAATGTACAATATAGAACAGAATAATAATTATGGAATAATTATTTCCCCGCATGGACTGTTGATCCGTGCGCGGGGAAAGAGTACACAATCTATACAGGCAATACAAGTGCAAAAAAACAGTCAATAATTTATATTGATTCAAGCTTAACCTATAAATAAAAAAAAATTTGTTAAATCCTGTAATGTATAAAATACAAACTGTATTACATCTGTAGTCATCCTTTGTCTTGACAATGCCTTCTATAGACGGTAGCTGATACAGGTTTATTGATGTAATATTAACTGTTCGTTCTCGTTAAAAATAATCAATTATATTTTATTAAGAAAAAAATTATATTTTTCAGTAATTTCATAATTTATTCTCATAATAAAAATGAAATATTTTGTTAATTAATTATCAATTCTACATTGTTAAAAGACAATCCGGCAACAGAGCAAAGCGAAAGAGAGATAGCGCTATCTGCTTTGTTGAATGATAGACAAGGATAGCAATACCATTGCTAATCAAACACTGCCATTATAATGTGGACCTCAATATAGCCTTACGGTTCTTTGAGGGATTCACTAATCTACGAAAATCCAAAAACCAAAGTAGTAGCGTACTACATACGGCGGCCAGAAAGCAAGAGATGCTTTTATATTGAAAATTTATTTATTCATTCATTTATTTATTTATTTACAATGCAAATAACACTAATGTAATAATATTGAAAGATAAAATAATAAGATAGTCCTTGGGCTATTTTAAAAATACTTTATTGAATTTGAACTTCGTAGGGGGACCGAGCTCCGTTCTGGAGTGTAAAAGCATAGAAAATTTGTAACGAAAGATTGAATTTATAGTTTATATTCATTTATGAATTTTTTCAGTCGTACAATTATTTTTACAATTATATGAGGTGGCACAACAGGCTTATGCCCAAAATTGTCCCTTTTCTAATTTATACTACAGTCCAAATCAAAATCTAGGTTAAGCTACTATCACTCATGAAAATAACAATTTATTCACACTTCAAAAAACAAACACATCATCAATTACAAATAGATATACTATGAATTCGATTTAGAATGATATACTATGTTTGCTACAATATTTGTTAATATAAGTACTATTTACTATTCTACACTAACAGCATCTAGTTACTATTTTGGACTTTCTGAAGTAAACATGTTTTCTAAAAAAAAGAAATAAACATAAATAAGTTATTCTTGCTGGATTATTCCTCTGGTGAGATCACTGAGGAATAACCCACACATGCACTCGCTCACTCACTTCCATTACGGTATCGACAGACGACAAAATTTTCAGCTGTTTTTTCCAAGGACGTATTTATCCTTTTAATGTCATTCAGCGAGTTATCCCAGGGTTGAGACACAGTGCAATCGAATTTTCATATCATAAACCTACTTTGTTCCAAATTTTGTGAGAATCGTTAGAGCCGTTTTCGAGATCCGTTCACATACAGATATATAAACATCTAAACAGAAATTTCTCGTTTAATAGTATAGGATATTGCTTTTTCCTACAGTTACGTTGAAAAGTGTCCATTGCTGCACTGATTACAGAACGCAAAGAATCACTTTTCCGCTCTAGTGCGGGAAAAATTTTTCTGCTCTCCAGATTTGCAACATGGCAACGCAAAATACTTAGTAGGTTATATGGAGCAACAGTGCAGCAAAATCAAAATGAAGTTGGTAACAGTGACTGCTGTGGCTGCTATGGTGAGCAGAGGTGCAACGAAGCACAACGCGCTAATTATTATTCATTATTTATTATAACCAAGGACAACGAGGACTTTGGGATCTTAGGATTAAGGTTTTTATCAATAATAAAATTACACAGAAAAACATTTGATGCATTTCAGGCAATTTTACCCATAATTACCCACTTTTCATATTCAATGGTAACTGTAGGAAAAACTTAATGTGAAAATACGTGCGCAAAGTTCCTCTGCTGCACTCAAGAAACCATTCCGCCCTCGCCTACGGCTCGGGCGTAAACGTTTCTTTCGGTGCAGCAAACTGTCACTTTGCGCACTAGTTGCACAAATAACTATTCTGATATGTTGTAAATTGCTGTATCCACTTATATAGAATTCGTAATTTCACAGGTACCAGTAACGCGTCCCTGCAACAAGATCTGTTTAACTTTCTTCACAAGCCTCTCATTGATGCAGCCCGAAAATTGAATGACTCGAATCAACAACTACTAGGATCTCAGGTCCAAATGCAACAAGCGACCATCTCCATGCGTCAAATAAACTCAAATTTAATGAAACTGGATAGGGCACTTGATGCACTTCTGTCAGTGCCTTTCCCACCCGACATTCGCATTCCGTCAAGTTGATGATAATTTTTTTCCAAATAAAATAACATTTTATTGCCATGGAACAATCAAGTTATAAGCAACATCAAAAAAATAATAATTTTATATTTTTAATTATGCTAAGTTTTTATAGAGCGGAGCGGTCTTACTCCTCTGAGTATATTTCATATTTTTAATAATAATATTTTTGTTTGAAGGTCCTAAATCATTAATCCAAAAACATTGATTATTAGGTCATTGAACTCATTAAATCAGGCCTGTTTAACTTTAGAATTGCCGGTGCAGTCTAATTTTGCAGTATTGCTTTTTAATGGCTGAGTAATAGTCAGGATTTGCCTATCTGAAGGGTTGCAAATAATATTGTAGCATGTTTATTTATTTACTTGGTCAGCACAAACAATACAATGATCGAGAAAGAAAAAACAGGCTATTACCTAAAACTTTTCCAATTCCCTAATTTAGTTTCAAATTGTCCAAATATTATACATAGGTTATGTCCATTTCAATTTCTACACCAAATCACAATCTGAGAATATAGATTTGAATAAAACTAACAATTTTAAATTTGGATGGATTGATAGTAAAACTTTCGTAAAAACATGAAACAAACATTGTAGGTAGCTTGGAGTTTCTATCCCTGAAACGCGTTTTTCGGTATCTTGGAGATTCTAACCTTCAAACGCCTTTCTTCGGTACCTTGGAGATTCTAACCTTCAAACACGTTTCTCGTACATGGAGTTTGAGATGGACTTTCTAACAAGTCACTGGCATTTATGCCACTGTCTCACAGCCTAGTTACCGTTTGCTGAGCTGCCGTCAATACACAGCAATGAAATCTACTTTGGAGGATGTTGAAGCCTGGAAAGCAGAGAAAGACAGAATGCGGGAGCTCGAGGTAGAATTCCATCAAAAGGTTGACAACCTTCATCAGAACGGCCGTCAATACTAGCTCTTGATTGTACATCAAGAACAGATAAGATTTATTGTTTTTATATGTATAATATTAGTTATATGTGTATGTAATAGGTGTTTATATGTAATACGTGTATTATGTATGTTTATTTGTTGAATAAATTTTAATTTAATTTTGAAAAAGCTTCATCATGATTAGATAACAAATATATTTATCGTGCTACAAATTCATACAATGCATTCAAGCGTATTTTAAAGGTGCGTACAGATATACACGCCGCGAACATGAGCAATTCACTTTTAATCAGCTGACTCCATCTGAATTTTCACAGAAACGGTAAGATACAGATATAAAAAGCTTGGCATCAGCTTATTAAAAGTGAATTGTTCATGTTTGCGGCGCGTAAATCTGTACGCACCTTTATAATATATATATATATATATATTTTTTTATTATTTTTTTTTTGCATATGTCCTCAAACTTACAATTCACTCAAATTTCTCAATTAATGAATGTATTATTTCACTTTTTGTGTAGTTGAGAAGTTGATATTGTGGTAATTATTTGCATTTTTATTAAATAAAATGTATTATTCTTTAATAGAGGGCAGCTGAGTGAATAGTGGACCAGATAGGATTGCATTCTATCTTGAGGCCTACATCTGGCCCATACAAAGCCTATAAATGATGCTTTCTCACTATGGGTATTGACGATTTAATTTTTTTCTATGATATGAACTTTCAGTTTATTTTCATCCTAGCAGAAGCCATTGTCAGAGTTCCACATCAAATTATCTGGTTGGTTATGATTTATATCATCACAGCTGTTTCCTGATAACAATGATGACATTAATGATGACTAACAATTCTCTGCAATCAACCATAGTTTAGTCCATAGCGTAACAGAAGCGAGTACTTGTGAATTAAATTTTGATAATACTGTTTATTACATTCATAATGTAATCTAACTGATAGATCAAGTAAAGTGTAAATTTCAATTTCTAATCGTTATACTTAATCATTTAAAGAATAACATTCATACTTAGCCATTTATTAATTACGTGATGCAATCTGATTTTAGCATATTCAGTTAGCAATGGAAGTTTCCCATTCTAGAATGGGAAGTTTTCCAGTCCAAGTCTACTCCTATGTTAAAGCTGTCGGTACACTTTTTTCATTATTTAATTGGATATTTTTTTTAATACAATTGTTAAGATCATTATAAGAGTGAGAAAAAGTGGCCACTGAAATTTTCAAGTGGTTTAATAAGCGAGTTATGGGTTGTTGAAGTGCCAATTTTCCAGATTCCGTTTTCTTTCCAGATCATGAACGGTTTCGACTATATTAACAGAACTTCTCTTAAAAATTCAAAAAATGTATTTTTCTAAACTGACACATTTTATTCCCCATATCGTTCATAAATAAAAAAGTAGCATTTTTTGTAAATTCGATATCTTGTTTATGTTGGCATAAATCGCGAAAAAACGCATGTTAGAACAAAGCCAATGATATTCTGAATGTATTAAAAAAAACTCCAATGGAAAATTCGAAATCGTTCATGATCTGGAAAGAAAACGGAGTTTAGCACTTCAACAACCCATAACTCGCTTATTAAACCACTTGAAAAATCCAGTTGCCACCTTTTCTCACTTTTCTAATGATCTTAACAATTGTATTAAAAAAGATTAAAGATAAAAGAAAAAAGATTATCAAATTTAAATAATGTAAAAAGTGTACTGAACAGCCTTAAAAACTTGGATTATTAAAATCAGTTCACTTATTATGGGCTACTTTTGTTCAAATTAATAAAAACAGTATAAAAACTTTTAGTACCCTTTATTGAAAACTTTAAAATATTTTAACAACTAGTTTCGACCATAGGTCATTTTCAAGTTTTTATTACTTAGATTCTTGTAATTCACAGTAGTGTACTGTATGCAACTCACAGATTATGAGTCCAATTAGCATCATGAAAGCTTGGGTTGGGATTTGTAATACTGTAAGTAATTGTTAGAGTAGTAAGCACTTCACGTGGAGCTACTCAAATTTATAGGGCTTTTGTTCCATTCAAGAATCAAGTGTACATAAATATAGACCAAGCACACTTGAAGCCCTTTGATTGCTCACACATGAAATGCTTCAGAAAATTGATGAAAACATATCACAATAATACAGAATAATGGTATGATGAAATGTTTAATGTTTAGGATACATTAAGGCTGTGCACAGGCTAAAAAAAAACTTTCTACTCGTGATATTTTTCCAAGTTTTTCGATTTCTATATCATCAAGCTATCAAAATGAAAAGTTTTCTTAGGAAAACATTTTTTTCCGATCATTACTTTTTGAGATATGAGCGACTGAAGTTTGAATTTTTGGGACAAAACATTTCAAATTCGGTACGATATAAATCCATGAGATTTAGAGGATGGATTATTCATGGTATTGTTGATCTAATAAAACAAAAATTATTGGAAAAGTTATTCAATTTACCAAAAATATCTGAACTGATAGTTATTTTTAGTAAATTGAATAACTATCTTAAAAATGGATAATTTCAGAAAATTTTTGTTTTACTAGATCAACAATACCATGAAGAATCTATCCTCTAAATCTCATGGATTTATCTCTGACCGAATTTGAAATGTTCTGTCCCAAAAATCTAAACTTTAGGCGCTCATATCTCAAAAATTAATGATCAGAAAAAAAATGTTTTCCTGAGAAAACTCTTTCATTTTGATAGCTTCATGATATACAAATCAAAAAACTTAGAAAAATATCACGAGTAAGAAGCTTATTCTTAGCCTTTGCACAGCCTTAATCTGTAGTTCATCAGCACTACATCTTATTTATGCAGGTATTTTTAAAACATTTCCTGCTCAAACTCTGGCTCCTTGGATGACGAAATGGATATCTTGGATTCAATACCAGAACATAGGGATAATATGAGAAATCGGGCATAAATTATGTAGGCCCAGGGATGAAACAAATATTTTAGCGTTCCATACAGTGAGTATTATTACTGATGGTGACTTATAGCATAGAGAAACAATAGCGTAAGTAGATATCCCATGGTACAGGGCGTTTGTGTCTTAACTTTTACTGTTATCTCAAGCCGATAGTCCACGTAGTTCTTTTCCTTGAAGCTGTGTGACACTGGTAGTCTCTCATATTGTGCCGTTCATACACTCTCACCCCAACAAAACAGTAAAAATCTACAATAATCGATAGTAATCGACTTGAGATAACAGTAAAAGTTGTGACATAAAAGCCCTATACCATGGGATATCTACTTACGCTATTGTTTCTCTATGGTAGTGTATTCTCATGTACTGTATACTCCTGTGGAAGGGATACAGTGCTCAATATAATACTAGAGTAGACTCAAAAAATTATAGTGAGTGTTAAGTTGGGAATACATTATGAGGGGATAATAATATAAGTTAGGCATAAATTACCAGAACAATATTAGTGTCATAGGGATAATATGAGAAATGGGACATAAATTTAATGATGTAGATATACAACAAATTGTAACGATCCATAAAATGAGTATTATTATAAGTTATTTGGTAGAGAAAGGAATGCAAATCGGATATACTTAGTACTGGTTTCACAAAATCAGGTTAAATTTTAACCGTGATTAGTTTCACGAGAACCAATCAGAGAAACCGTCTTATCAAAAAGGTCTTCTCTGATTGGTTTTTGTGATTTTTTAATAGCTCTACAGCCTATTGTGGGCTTTGGCCTCCTCCACAACATTCCTCCAAGCATTTCTATCCATTATAAATCTTCTCCATCCTCTATAACCCATCCTTATCAAATCATCCCTTATCTCATCTTCGATCCCATCATATTCTTGGTCTCCCTTGTTCTCTTCTCGAGCGTAGCTTCTCTTTAAGCACTATTTTTGGCATTCTGGTTTCATCCATCCTATAATCTTATGAAATTAATCACAGTTAAAATTTAACCGGCTGTTGTGCAACCGGGCCTCAGTAAGGAAGGCCTACACCGTACACCTACTGATTTTTGTAGTTTCCAATGCTAAGCTTTGTCATACATGACATCAAAACCTATTCAATTTTTGAAATATTATTTTGTGAATTAGAAATCTGGTCGCGGATTTAATTATTAAATATAATTGATGAAGCGAGAAGATCTCCAATGTACAAAGATGAAACGTGTGTTTTATCACGTTTCGTGAAGGCAATATTATGGTTTTTAGCTCCATGCTATACAAACAAGAGTGAGTTGACTTTTGGTCTGTGAATCAAGGCTGCATGTGTTTTTCACATAAATAGATTTTGAATTTTCTTTCGAGGCCCGTATCCTTGAACCGTTAGTTATTAGTTGTTGAGTTAAGGCATTGGTTACCTGAAGGATTCTGTCTTGAGAATTCAATTATTATAGGCTGTCGCAGTCCGGGCAGTTTAAACCTACATAATTGTATTTTCAGGATTTGCATCTTGTAGGGAAAGCTGGTGTTTTTGATTCAATCAACTGGCAGAGTTTTTTTTATATATTTTTTCATTTAAAATCGGGAGTGCTTTAACTGGACTTTGAGGAGCAGGCGAAGGGACTCTTTTCAAGGTAAAGTAAGATAATAGTTAATAATAGTACATTTTTTAATTTTTCAGATCTATAATTCTAAAAAGTAATTTTTGTTTCTCATTATAAAAAAAACTGAACGACCACAGATCAGCTAAGCGAGTAGCCCTTAAATTATTATCTGATTATTATAATCAGAAATTTTGATTGTTGATTATAGTTGTAATCTTTCCTTTATCTCAATTGCATTTGTTTTCCGTTTCGCACCGTTTCATATTGGAATATTCGTATTAAATAAATATTTTTTGATGATAAATAATAACCGAAAGCTATGGTTTCTTTTTCTTCCCACCAGCTACCTTACAGCTTGTACGGTGTAACAAAAAACAGGCCAAGTTTCAGGAGGAGTGCTCTGCTCACATTAGTTGGTAGGCTATAATATACTATTAGTATAATAAATATGTAGTCTTGGACTAGTAAGTAAGCCTAGAGCCTGGATGAGTGGTGAAATTCCATCTCAAGTCCACTTATATTTATTGACTTTTCTCTATAGGACTACTGAAATCATTGGAACAAATGTTATCTGGTAGGTACACTTTTTATTTTACCAAATCACAACTAAGTTTCAACTAATTTAAGCAATTTTAAATTGTGAATAAAATAAGCAATATTGAATTGATGCTAGTTTATTTTATGTACACTTGAAAATGGCTCTAATGTGTTGAAAATAATTGTAATTTGATAAAATAGAAAGGGTTCTTGATAATTTCAATTGTGTTTCACTAGTTATATTATCATTTTATGTAAATCTACGAACTACCTACTATACATTCGCTCTGTCCTATAGTATTATCATAAGTTACATCTTTTTACAATAGCAAATTACAAGTTTTATACATGAAGTTATTATCTACAATACTAACATTTACTGAAGCTATGACAATTAATAGGTGATAAGGTTCGGTTTGGGCCGTTAGGTTGATGAAGGATAATATGTTTACTTTGAGCTAATAATATAGCGATCAACTATAATTTGAGTAGAAGTAGAAGTTTGCCAAAGTTGGCACATCAATTCAGTTTCATATAAGATCAATGTGAAAAGTCAATAAAATAGGTAGTCATCTCAACTAAAAGTAATTTTTGGTTACACTCTCCGAAAAGTTCATATTTTCAGAAAATGTTTGTATTATTTAATCAAATGGTTGGCGGTAACAAAAATACCATCAAGAATTTATCCTCTAAATCTCATGGATTCATCTCTTACCGAATTTGAAATGTTCTGTCCAGAAAATTTAATCTTTAGGCGCTCATATCCCAAAAAGTAATTATAGGAAAAAAATATTTTCCTGAGAAAACTTTTTCATTTTGATAGCTTGATGATAATTATACGAATCACCAGTAGAAAGTTTATTTTTAGTTTTTGCACAGCCTTAAATTGTATATAATCTATTCAGAAACATTGAGCTATGGTCGAATTTCATAACGAAAAATTCATCAATACACTTTTGCTGCGTCCAGGTATAATGCACTTGGAGAAGTTCTTTGTTGTCTCAGCCCTTACAGGGTATTTTCCTCTCATAATAAATTCAAAATAGTATTCTTCCATCACTGATTTTCAATTTATTCTTATATTACTACTTAAATATTCTAATACATAAAGAAGCGGGAGATGGAGTGTGTACTTCGTCACGTGATCACAGAGAACGTTCCCATTGGTCAGTTTCACTTTTTAAACCGTAACTGTTGAGTTCTGTTCACTGTTAGCTGTTCTAGGTTGTGAATTTTTGTGGTCGACTATTGTATTTTGTAAAATTACTCGTATCTAACGATCCTCTGTACATTTCCAGATCATATTCATTAATTAAAATGGCTGACCAAAACACTAATCCATTTACACAGGAAACCACAGTGAAAACAACTCCAGAAAGAACACAGCTTTCTCAAAGTAATCATGCTGTAACGATAAGGTAAGCATAATTTTGTTAGGTTATGCCTGTAAAACAGTAGAGATGATAAATTATCACTGATAAATTAGTAATTATAATTAATTTTCCTCATTATTCACTTCATAAGTTTTGAATCTTCATAATCTCATTGAAGTTCATTATCCCCGATTTAGAAATTGAAGGTAACCTACCTACCTTTCAAAGTAGTAAAGAATACGTTGTAGGCCCAGTAAGTTTTAGCCCAGTATTATTGGCTACTAATACTTCTAGTAGCAATCTATTCAACATGTTATTCCGATGATAACCCCTTGAATATGTTATGGCCCTCAACTATAGTTCATTTTTAAAATGATGAAAATTCACTAACCTGACATCATTGATGCTCATTAGATTGGCCTATGCTTCATGATAGTTATTCGTTTCACGATTAAAGTTGCTTAAGTTAAACCTCATAAACTGTTTGGTCCATATGTAAATTCGTAATTGATACGAAATTTGAAGCTAGCTAACTGGGCCTGTAAGATAAGTTTTTTCGGTATTATATTGAAATCCAACACATTTTTATTCAAAATATAACCACCATATTCGTTTAAAAACCGTAGCTGTTGATTATTTGATGATATTTTGTCTGACTTTTCTTATTAATTTGGTGTTTTTATGAAATAGTTTTTCTCCTATCAATAATTATTCTGTTTAGTCAATCATGTGTGATCATGGCCAATTCGCTTGCCAAGTGGGTCTCTTTACACAACTGTATGACTGTAATGAAGGCGAGCGGTGGCATAGTAGCCTTACACACTCATATTATGTACAGCAAGAATGTGGAAGTGGTAACTTATGACAGTAAATACCATAATGAAATATAATTGGTTTTGTGAAGAGAAAATGTCAATAAAAAGATAAGTAGCTTAGATGAGTAGGCCTAAGTTAGTTAACTTATTAAAAAAATATTTGTGTAGCCCTATCTGTGAATCATATAGCCTAATATGTAATAATAACATAACTTACAATAATAATAATATATGCGTGCAATAATAATATAGTGCATGAATAATCATGCAATATTTAATATTTGTTAATCATCTAATTTCTTTTTTTCAACTTTCAGATTACAGAAAGAACTCATGGCACTTATGGTAAGTACTATAAATTTATCAATAAAACTTTTTTCAAAGTTAATATGTTTACTCTATGGTGGAAGATGGAAAACATTTTGATTACATGTAGAACTTTCTGTGAAATTTTGTCCGTAATCCGTCTGCAATACTGATTTCTAGAGTAATTCATTAGTTTACAAACGTGGCAGTTACTTAGCCTATCTTCTGAAGCTCTAATCAACTATAACCTATACTTAGTTTAACTTCTTATTGATTTAATTATCGCTTAAAACTATAAAATCCTTAGACTTTCATAAGTTTTGGTAAGATTTGCGTAGTTTCTGGAGTGTTAAAAAAAAACAACTGTCGATTTCTGCTGCATAATGATAACATTGAGCGTACAGACTCAAAAAAAATCAACAGGATGCCAGTGAGTCTCCGTGTGCAGGAAGTGAAGATATTTGAGAGGGTGCTTTGGGTAAACCTGCCGATTTACTCCCTGCATGAAGAGGCGATCCGGAGTTTTTTATTTCACTTTAACTGCCACCTATCTCGATCTTGTGTTTATATAAATAAAGTTTGACCTAATGACGCAATCTTTCCAGCAAGTGCTGGTCATGGATGGAGAAAACTGAATTACTGACTTATTAGGGTATGATCACATTGGATGTGTAAGTGCACGCAAGGCCACTCGCTCACGCGAGTAGATTGTTCCCTTTTGTCGACTCCTTGGTGGACGTGCAAGCGTTTACCTTGGAGATGTATACAATTTCAAATTTATTAAAAGAGCACAAAATAAGAACAAAACTCAAAATATGATCAGTACAAATATCAGAAACAAAGTAACAGTCTACAGATGGAAATTACTGAGATATTGCAATTATTCAAATGCTAAATGAATTGCAGTGTTTAATTTGGATTTACGTTTAATAATAATAATTAATTCATTAGGAATTACAGCATTTAATTTGGATTTACGTTTAATAATAATAGCAAAGTAACAGTCTTCGCGGTGGGGTGTGCTGTTGAGGACGAGTATTCATCCAGACTTGTAGACAAGTTAGAGGATATGTCAGGGTTTTAACCGGCCCTCGTACCGCCGGAATTGCAGCAGTGCCAACGTCTGAGATGACAAGACGTTTCTGTGGGTGGTTCCACTGCAACGCAGGCTAAACTCCTCTATATTTCTTGCCTACCGACTTGGATAGTAGTTCTTAGTACAGGGTGATTACCGGGAAACGCATGTTTTTCAAATAACGAGAACTATTGCAAATCAGAGTAAAAAATGCATTTATTAGTGAAAATGCAGTGTACACAATATGCAATTTCAAAATAAAATTACTTACAATCTATTATTTGAAAATTACATCTCTAAGGTGGTCGCCTGCTGCTTGGATACATTGTTGAAGGCATTCTTTAAATTTGCTACGGATTTTGCTAACATGTCTCTAGGAATGCCATTGATTTCCTGGCAAATAGCTTTTTCAAGTTCTTGGATTGTTCGTGGTTTGTTTATGTACACTCTAGCTTTCAAGAATCCTCACAGAAAGAAATCTGGAATTGTTAGATCCGGTGAGCGAGAAGGCCAAGTCACCAAAACGCAAGATCACTCTTGTAGGGAATGTTTGCCGATGGAATTCCATACTAATGCGAGCCGTATGTGCTGTTGCCCCGTCTTGTTGCAACCATACATTACGTTGACGGCGCAGTTCTGGCAGGAAATATTCTTTCAACATATCCAGGTACCGTTGAGCATTCACTGTGACTGTTCTGCCATCGTTGTCTTCAAAAAAATAAGGACCAATGATCCCCTTTTCACAAACTGCACACCACACAGTCACACGTAAGCTATGATGAGGTCTCTCTGCCAGTATTTGAGGATTGTCTGCACACCAAAGCTATTTGCCAGGAAATCAATGGCATTCCTAGAGACATGTTAGCAAAATCCGTAGCAAGTTTTAAAGAATGCCTTCAACAATGTATCCAAGCAGCAGGCGACCACCTTAGAGATGTAATTTTCAAATAATAGATTGTAAGTAATTTTATTTTGAAATTGCATATTGTGTACACTGCATTTTCACTAATAAATGCATTTTTTACTCTGATTTGTAATAGTTCTCGTTATTTGAAAAACATGCGTTTCCCGGTAATCACCCTGTATATGCGAATAGCAAGTGACCACTTGGAGGTGTGGGATAAAGTGTGGCTTGCGGCCATAACCTATATACTTGGTTTGCATGTTCAAACTACCATTACTAAAGGTTCTACCATTACTAAAGGCAGCGCGTGTTCTATTTTGCAGATGAATGCGGAAAAAGGCGTGTCCGCATTCCCAGATGGAGAGAATCTGTTCAAATGGGTTGCTACTATAATAGGACCAGACGGAACTGTGAGTCTGATCACTTTTAAGTTTTTTAGTTCATTGCAATTGTAAATCTAACAATTTATATGATTGAGGCGTTTTGATCTAAGTAGAATTATGCTATTCATGTGCACAGCACAACTTTTACAACAAACAACTTTTATTCCAATCTTGGAAAAAAATGTGTCATTTTTTTCTACGGATACAGTTAGCGCATTCTTTAAATTTGCTACGGATTTTGCTAACATGTCTCTAGGAATGCCATTGATTTCCTGGCAAATAGCTTTTTCAAGTTCTTGGATTGTTCGTGGTTTGTTTATGTACACTCTAGCTTTCAAGAATCCTCACAGAAAGAAATCTGGAATTGTTAGATCCGGTGAGCGAGAAGGCCAAGTCACCAAAACGCAAGATCACTCTTGTAGGGAATGTTTGCCGATGGAATTCCATACTAATGCGAGCCGTATGTGCTGTTGCCCCGTCTTGTTGCAACCATACATTACGTTGACGGCGCAGTTCTGGCAGGAAATATTCTTTCAACATATCCAGGTACCGTTGAGCATTCACTGTGACTGTTCTGCCATCGTTGTCTTCAAAAAAATAAGGACCAATGATCCCCTTTTCACAAACTGCACACCACACAGTCACACGTAAGCTATGATGAGGTCTCTCTGCCAGTATTTGAGGATTGTCTGCACACCAAAGCTATTTGCCAGGAAATCAATGGCATTCCTAGAGACATGTTAGCAAAATCCGTAGCAAGTTTTAAAGAATGCCTTCAACAATGTATCCAAGCAGCAGGCGACCACCTTAGAGATGTAATTTTCAAATAATAGATTGTAAGTAATTTTATTTTGAAATTGCATATTGTGTACACTGCATTTTCACTAATAAATGCATTTTTTACTCTGATTTGTAATAGTTCTCGTTATTTGAAAAACATGCGTTTCCCGGTAATCACCCTGTATATGCGAATAGCAAGTGACCACTTGGAGGTGTGGGATAAAGTGTGGCTTGCGGCCATAACCTATATACTTGGTTTGCATGTTCAAACTACCATTACTAAAGGTTCTACCATTACTAAAGGCAGCGCGTGTTCTATTTTGCAGATGAATGCGGAAAAAGGCGTGTCCGCATTCCCAGATGGAGAGAATCTGTTCAAATGGGTTGCTACTATAATAGGACCAGACGGAACTGTGAGTCTGATCACTTTTAAGTTTTTTAGTTCATTGCAATTGTAAATCTAACAATTTATATGATTGAGGCGTTTTGATCTAAGTAGAATTATGCTATTCATGTGCACAGCACAACTTTTACAACAAACAACTTTTATTCCAATCTTGGAAAAAAATGTGTCATTTTTTTCTACGGATACAGTTAGCGCATAGTTTAATTAGTGTGTTATTATGCACAACAGGACTTTTACAACAAACATTTTTTATTCTAATCTTGGAAAAAAATGTGTGTTATTATGCACAACACAACTTTTACAACACACATTTTTATTCTAATCCTGTAAAAATATGTCATTTTTTTCTACGGATACAGTTAGCGCATAGTCCAATTAGTGTGTTATTATGCACAACAGGACTTTTACAATACACATTTTTATTCTAATCCTGTAAAAATATGTCATTTTTTTCTACGGATACAGTTAGCGCATAGTTTAATTAGTGTGTTATTATGCACAACACAACTTTTACAACACAAATTTTTATTCTAATCTTGGAAAAAAATGTGTCTTTTTTGTACTCATAGGCCTACAGTTAGCGCTTCTCATGTAGCATTTACGCTTCCAATCAAGTTTTTATTGATTACTAAGGGAAACATATTCGTGATCAGATTATTAAATGGACTCAACAAATGAAATCTTTAATGAGAAAGTAATTACTATAGGACCGCACGATGCACTGTACCCTGTGTGACACTTCAAGCAATGAAGTGTCATCATGCCTCTCTCACAGGCATGTGCCCATAAGAGGAGCCTCCAATGAAATGTATTTTTATTTTTTACATGCAAATATAATTTCAATTTCAATTTATTTATTCACACACACACACACACACACACACACACACACACACACACACACACACACACACACACACACACACACACACACACACACACACACACACACACACCACACACACACACACACACACACACCACACACACACACACACACACACACACACACACACACACACACACACACACACACACACACACATACACATAAGATACATCAATATGAAATAAAAATTAATTACATCAATAAAAAAACATTACAGTATAAAATAAATAACATAAATATGAGAACACATTACAATATTAGAAGGCAATTTATACATGTTATGTGGTGAAGAAGGGTAGAAGATTAAACGTTCTTCCAACTATGGCTATCCATATCGAAAAACTTTGAATAATATCACTAGCAGAAAGTTTATTTTTAACCTTTGCACAGCCTTAAAATTGACAGTTTAATGTATTGAAGTATTTTAAAACCACCAGATCCAGTGCGCCAAATGGCGCGCCTTGCTTTATGATGTCCGGAATTATGAAACAATTCTCATCAATTTTCTCAATGCAGTAACTGATATTGCTATTTTCATAGTTGAATTATATTAAAAACTGTTTATATCAAGCTTTTCAACCAGCAAATTGTCATCGTTGAAACATTGATTGTCAACAGGTGTACGAAGGAATCACTTTTAAGCTGTCTCTGGAATTTTTGTGCAACTACCCTTACGTTGCGCCAATTGTTAAATTCATAACGCCCATTTTTCATCCAAATGTTGATCTCAATGGTAATATCTGCCTCGACATCCTCAAGGAGAAATGGTCAGCCTTGTACGACGTTCGGACAGTTCTGCTCTCTGTGCAGTCACTACTTGCAGGTATTCACATTTTACCATTCATTACCATAGTGAGGTCCTCGTTATTATGGCATTATTTGATTAAAATTGATGTTGCTATTCTTGTCTATCATTCGACAAAGCAGGTAGCTCTATCCTTTTCTACCACCGCAACGTAGCCAGGTCGCTTTTCAACATTGTAGTAATTATGTATAAAATCCACGTTATTATTTGATTAAGGGTAACCGTCCACTGGAGCCGTATTCAACCGATCCGTTCGTCCGTTGGATCGGACGAATCTGCCGGCCGTTGATTTGGACGAACACGGTCGTCCATTGGAACCGTTTTCGTCAGTCTAGTTGAGTAGTTGGCTGGTTGCCAGAAAGTGAAGTGGAAAGCTAGTTAGTAGGGAAAGTCATTCTTCTGAGTGTGTTTACTCACAAACATAATAAAAAATACTTATAAAACAGAACAAGTTTGAAAAAAAACAGAAACAGAAAGATTGTGAAACAATTTTGTAAAATTACTCAAAAATTTTTCAATTAATGGTGATTTAAGTGTAGGTTTAGTTCTTTATTCTGTTTTAAACCGTCAAAATTTGAAAATCTTAGTTTACGCTTCCAATCAAGTTTTTATTGATTACTAAGGGAAACATATTCGTGATCAGATTATTAAATGGACTCAACAAATGAAATCTTTAATGAGAAAGTAATTACTATAGGACCGCACGATGCACTGTACCCTGTGTGACACTTCAAGCAATGAAGTGTCATCATGCCTCTCTCACAGGCATGTGCCCATAAGAGGAGCCTCCAATGAAATGTATTTTTATTTTTTACATGCAAATATAATTTCAATTTCAATTTATTTATTCACACACACACACACACACACACACACACACCACACACACACACACCACACACACACACACACATACACACACACACACACACACACACACACACACACACACACACACACACACACACACATACACACACACACACACACAACACACACACACACAACACACACACACACACACACACACACACATACACATAAGATACATCAATATGAAATAAAAATTAATTACATCAATAAAAAAACATTACAGTATAAAATAAATAACATAAATATGAGAACACATTACAATATTAGAAGGCAATTTATACATGTTATGTGGTGAAGAAGGGTAGAAGATTAAACGTTCTTCCAACTATGGCTATCCATATCGAAAAACTTTGAATAATATCACTAGCAGAAAGTTTATTTTTAACCTTTGCACAGCCTTAAAATTGACAGTTTAATGTATTGAAGTATTTTAAAACCACCAGATCCAGTGCGCCAAATGGCGCGCCTTGCTTTATGATGTCCGGAATTATGAAACAATTCTCATCAATTTTTCTCAATGCAGTAACTGATATTGCTATTTTCATAGTTGAATTATATTAAAAACTGTTTATATCAAGCTTTTCAACCAGCAAATTGTCATCGTTGAAACATTGATTGTCAACAGGTGTACGAAGGAATCACTTTTAAGCTGTCTCTGGAATTTTTGTGCAACTACCCTTACGTTGCGCCAATTGTTAAATTCATAACGCCCATTTTTCATCCAAATGTTGATCTCAATGGTAATATCTGCCTCGACATCCTCAAGGAGAAATGGTCAGCCTTGTACGACGTTCGGACAGTTCTGCTCTCTGTGCAGTCACTACTTGCAGGTATTCACATTTTACCATTCATTACCATAGTGAGGTCCTCGTTATTATGGCATTATTTGATTAAAATTGATGTTGCTATTCTTGTCTATCATTCGACAAAGCAGGTAGCTCTATCCTTTTCTACCACCGCAACGTAGCCAGGTCGCTTTTCAACATTGTAGTAATTATGTATAAAATCCACGTTATTATTGATTAAGGGTAACCGTCCACTGGAGCCGTATTCAACCGATCCGTTCGTCCGTTGGATCGGACGAATCTGCCGGCCGTTGATTTGGACGAACACGGTCGTCCATTGGAACCGTTTTCGTCAGTCTAGTTGAGTAGTTGGCTGGTTGCCAGAAAGTGAAGTGGAAAGCTAGTTAGTAGGGAAAGTCATTCTTCTGAGTGTGTTTACTCACAAACATAATAAAAAATACTTATAAAACAGAACAAGTTTGAAAAAAAACAGAAACAGAAAGATTGTGAAACAATTTTGTAAAATTACTCAAAAATTTTTCAATTAATGGTGATTTAAGTGTAGGTTTAGTTCTTTATTCTGTTTTAAACCGTCAAAATTTGAAAATCTTAGTTTTCGTTGTTTTTGAGTGAAAATTGACTAAATTTTAGTAAAGTGGAATCATAACCCTATTTCGGACTTCTAAAATGTTATCTAAATTTGGGAGAGAAATAGTACTAGGAGTATCCTTAGTATCCTCTCCAAATCAGTGCTTCTTTATGAAAAATATAAATAAATAAAATTTTGAGGCTAGGATGATGTTGTCTCAGCTCGACTTCGGACGGATAGAGCCGGAAAATCCCATTCAATTCGGATCGAAAACTTGATCGGCCGGAGACGGCCGTGCACGGACGTATGAACCTGTTGCATTGGACGAGCATCTATAGCTTTCTTTGTTGGGGGATCGTTCGGACGAGTTCGGTAGTTTTCGGCCGATGCTAGCTCGGACGAAATCTGTTCCAGTGGACGGCCCACCTAAAATTGGTGTTGCATTTTCTTGACCCATAAAATATTCTTTATTGATTCATACAATAAGTACATCATAAAATTGATAGGGAGATAATATAATTGATTATTTTAAACAATTGATATTACATCAGATATACCAGTATCCTCTATAGAAAGCAGTGGAAGACAGAGAATCAACAACGTTGTTCTCCCATCTTTCTTCACTGCCATTATAACGCGGACCTCACTATTAAATTCATATTTATAATGCATACATGTTTTCGATATTGAAATTTACTACATATTTATTAAACAATATTATAAGTTAGTGTGAGTGAAGCCCTAAGGTTGGTCATCAACCGTTGACCATTGAATGTCGAGCTCTAATGTCATTGGCCGAGACTACTGGAGACAACGAGACTTGAATACTTGGGCGTGTCTAGTTTCATCCAATGACAGAGCTCGAACTTCATTGGTCATCAGAAGCCAATCGTAGGGCTTCACCCACACTATTGCTCAATGTTGAAGATTTCATTTTACTAGTGATTGATAATGGTGTAACAACAAAAACTAGTATCTCAAATATGGTTAGAAAATATCAAATCGTTTTCATTCAATAATGAAATATCTGTTTATGTCACCTCATTATGTCGTCAATTTTTATCCCAAGGTATTTGAAGTGACTTTTTCAATAGATTGGCAACAATAGGAGTTATCCACAAGTCAAATTTGTGGTAAATGTTCGACAAACAAATTGAAAGACATGGTGTGAAGTTTACATATTTTGGCATTTTCATTTTATTCTGTTAACAACTCCTTAGCAACCCAAGATCCTGACAAGATACAGGCTTTTGGGATTTTTACTGTAGTAAAATATGCAAATATCTTCTGTGTCATATCTCTAAAATCATCATTGGTAACATTGCAATATGTTGGCCAGCAACGTGGAAATATAAAACCATAACTAGATACCTGGTCTCTACACATACGTTATGTTAAAAATTATCTTTTACATATCCTGAGAAAATTCTATTTTCTAAATAAGATTCTTCCAACCACCATTCTTAGACAGTTATACTTTGCTCTTGTTGACTCTAAACTGAATTATGGAATAAGTTGTTGGGGCTCTACTTACATTACCCACTTGAGACCACTTATAACCTTACAAAAATCTATTGTCAGAGCTGTTAAAAAGTCAGGAAGATATGAACATGCCTTTCCCCTTTTTCAAGATATAAAATGCTTGCCTCTAAGATACATATATGTTTTCAAAGTTTTATACCTATTCTTTGTAATGTCTGGAAACAGTGGTCAGGCACTTTTCAGGGAGAGAACAAATTATCAAACTAGGAGAGTCACTTCTGATCTGCTAAGGCTTCCCAGGTCATATACCACTTGTTTCCAGAAATCGTTTGTATTTCTAGGTCCGAAATTTTTCAATAATTTACCTTTTGAGGCAAAGAGAATTGATAATAGGAAAATGTTCAAATATTACATTCTTAAATGGCTTAGAAATATCTTGCCTGATTGTTTAGAACACATGTTTTTTATTCTTTCTTAGTTTTCGACATAATAATTATTATAGTTGTTGAAAATCATATCAAAAAGTAATTAAGCCCAAACTGGAAATGTATGAGAGGTGAGTGAATGTGTGAGTGTGTGTTTTCATTTTTTTCTTGCCCAAAAAATTTTTTTTTCTTCTTTCTGATTTTATTCAATTATAGTATAAGCACTCCTGCTTGCACGCGTTAAGCATTTTATGCTTACAGCAAGCTAGAAATATTCTGTTTCAAAAAAGCTTTGTTTTTTTTCATAATACATCATACACGTAGAAAGCCTTATTACATAAATTATATTTTATACAATTTCTTCAGTGCACTTTGTATTTTATTTCCATTTTTGATGTTTGATGTATTTGAAATTTTGTATGTATGTATGTATTAGATATGATTTTCCAGTTATGGTTTTACATATATCACTTTTTAATCTTTAATGTATTCAATAAAAGCATTCAACTATTTTCAAGTTTTATACTCATTAATAATCACAATAGAATGCAAATGCAGAAATGTTATACCGGGTAAGTTATTTTTCAAGCATTAGGATATAATATATTTTATATAATATTATTATCAAAGATCTTCAAACACAAAACGTGAAATATCGAGTGTTTCAAAAAGAATGACCCAATTTTAAACAGTTATATTTATTTTTAAAAATGGTGTACACAAACCAATTTTACATCAGATTACTCACAGAAGTATCAAGTTTATGATTATGTATTATAAGTGTTCCATGTTCCCTCCTTTTGAGGGAACCTGGTTTTTAGCTCCTCAATATCAAGTGCTAAGGGAGGAACATAAACACGACCTTTAAAGTTGTTCCTCCCTTAGCACTTGCTGGTATTGAGGAGCTAAAAACCAGGATAACTGATGCAGTAGCTACAGTCCGAGAAGACAGACATCTTGCGTACAGTCTGGTATGAATTTGGCTTCCGTCTAGATGTCGTCTGAGCCTCAAAATGAGGGCACTTAGAACACTTATAATACATCATCATAAACTAAAACTTGATACTTCTGTGAGTAGTTTTATGTAAAATTGGTTTTTGTACATCATTTTTTTTAAACAAATATAACTGTTTAAAATTGGGTCATTATTTTTTAAACACTCGATATTTCAAGTTTTGTATTTGAAAATCTTTGATAATATATCTTAATTCTTGGAAAATAACTTATTTTAGTTGAAAAGCTGCACAAAGCACAACAGTCTCTACGTCTGTAATGGTGATTAGTTTTTATTAATTTTGGTGATATTAAGTTTTGGCCCAAGCATAGATACACAAATTTTGTAAAAAGCATGTTTAAAGTAGTTTTTAGTGTGATTTTTTTATGGAAACCGTTGCTAAAGTGATGTCCACGTTTTAAAGACAGTAATTGATTAACATTGGTGTTGCTATTCTAACAAAGCAGATAGCGCTATCCTTTTCTATCTCTGCAACGTTGCCAGATCGTTTTCAACTATGCATAAATATATAATCAATTAAAAATCATTGAAAATACATTTTCTTGACGATTTAAATATAATTGATCATTTAAAACAATAATGAACAGCAGAGGCGAGGCGTCAGGTCTGGATTCGCCGATGACAGGACAGAAATTGATATGTAATGTGTATATTATTAAATTGGAAATATTTGAAATAAATACAAAAAAAGGTGAAGAAACCAAAAGAGAAATATTTTTTACGAGCGCGCCAAGCTTGAATAAAGTATAGACTACTGCGTCATCAGTTCCATCCGTTCAATGTGATTCTCAAAAATATGCGATTCCAGTAATGATATTTAGCATTGGTTACCACCACTCTTATGCATCATCACTCGCTCCCTCTCCACATAAACGATGGTGGAGTAAACGGTCAAAGACATCGCTATTTTCTGCGATTCGATTCCACTGTTCCGCGCCAGTGTTGCAAACCATACGATAATTATTTTGTTAGGCAATTTGTTATTGATAATAATGATTATTATTTCTTCTATGTTTGGTTTTGAAGCATCTAAATTTCAAAATCTACTTTGTGAAAATAATTAAGAACTGAAAATTTAGTGAAGTGAACAACTAAAGACTTAACCTTATCTATGTGTAACCTTATCTAAGACTTAACCTTGACTATGTGTAACCTTATCTAAATTTGGGAGATGCGCCTAAGGTAGTGGAGATAAGCTAGCCTACCCTATATCAAAATTCGTTATGTTGGCACATTTTACCTGATGATGATGTACTTACAAATCACACAAGTGTGTATGTGTGTGTGTGTGTATGTGTGTGTTTGCAGGGCTGTACTGGATAAAGTGAGCAAGTGATTAATTTTTCTCTTGTTTAAATTTAGCGTTATTATTTTCATATTTAATTTATTTACAGAACCAAACAACGATAGTCCACTGAACCAAGCTGCAGCTGAACTGTGGCCGAACCAGACTGAGTTCAAGAGGTCGTTGGAAGCTTTAGTGGCTATGAGGAAAGAAGATAGCTCGTAAGTGGAGTTTTTTCATAACAACATAAATATAAATTCAAATGAATAATATTCACTGTGAAATGTACCGGGTGACCCAGAATAACGGAACTTTTAAAAACGCCATGAAACATTGGTGGGAAGGGCAAAAATGATTTTATTTAAACCAATGTAAAGTTCAAGACTTCATTTGAGAATTATTAATAACATCTATCAATTTTTGGCAATTACTTCATTTTAATGGCTTCCTCCTGAACAAACACATTGATCAAATCTGTGTTGACGATTCCTCATTGATCGCTGCAATATCTATTGAGATTCATCGGATTTCATCTTGAATTTGTTTTAATTTTCAAATAATTCAAAATTATTGATCAAATTGTGAGCGAAATCCACACTGCACGTCAGTTAATGGCAACTGTGCGAGTGAATATTGTTTGGTAACCGTGTAATCTTACGATTAGGTTGCGTTTCCTGGTCCCCTGGGTCTGACCACCTGCGATTTTCTGTTTGTGGAGCTATCTCAAAACGTTTTCACAACTTGACCAATAACTGTGGTTAAATTATAACAGACAATTCAGAATGAAATTAACAATATCCCAGTTGAAATGTTGCAGCAATCGTTCAGGAATCTCAACACAGATTTAAAGAGTGTATTCATGCAGGAGGAAGCCATCTTAATGATATCAATGATGTCAAAAAGTGATAGATTTTATTGATAATTCTCAAATGGCAAGTCTTGAACTCTACATTAGTTAAAATAAAATAATTTTTGCCCTTCCCACTTTTGTTTTATGGCGTTTTTTTTAAATTTCCCGTTATTCTGGGTCACCCGGTATAATAATAATAAATAATATCATAGAGAAAACATAGCATAACAAGACATCGCATGGTCATTAATGTTCCAAATTTCAAGTTGATCTTTTTAAACTCAAGCTGACTACTGTTTTGTTAATTACTGTTGACTTACTCTATTATTATATTGCTCTATTATTACTGTTTTATCTGGGTGAGAGTATAAAACGGCACAGTGTCAGAGACTACCAGCGACACATAGCTTCACGAAAAAGAACTACGTGTATTATCGGCTTGAGTTAACAGTGAAATTTGGGCCATAAACGCCCTATACCATGTGATATCTTCTTACGATTTATTTTTTATATTTTCACTGTGAAATATATTAAAATAATAAATAATATTCACTGTGAAAGAATGTTCCAGAATTCCCGTAGTTGAAATAATATTTCTTACTACCTCCAGGGTTTGTACCTATATGACAGGAGATCTTTCAATTTCACAAAAGTATACACTCATTTTTTGGCCGAAAAATAGTCTTATAGGTATTACTAACATGTATAATTCATTTGAATTAACCTTGAATTTCAATCCTAATTCAAGTAAGTAATGCTGATCAACTACAGTATGGTATTTTGCCCTGCAAATAATGAATTGATCCCTTCTTTGGTTTCTATAGTTTCAATCAACCTTCGTAAGACGCAAATTTGCGTAATTGTGGCTTATAAAATTAGTTTCTTAGTAGTTACCAACCCGAATAATGTTACGATTATTTGAATCATTTGAGTTTATTGCAATTCATTTTGGATTTTTACATTGAACAATTATACTAGTAGTTCTGTGAACAGTAGACCTCGCGCTCAGTAAGTTACATTGACCTGTTGTTATGTTTTCTCAAAAAATAATAGATAATTTATCAATTTAAATTGTCTAGAAAAAAATCCTAAATAAACATAGAGCTTTCTGTCCTATCGTACCGTGACGTGTCGTCCCGGAATGTGAGTGTGAGCGCTGTTATCAGGTCTGGCTGCAACTGTCTACAACGTTGATGGAAAGATACATTTTCAAGATGTTCGATGTTTTTGAACGGGTAGTATTATAGTCAACTGTCTACTAACGTTCATGGAAAGATACATTTTCAAGATGTTCGATATTTTTGAACTTGTAGTATTACAGTCCACTAAACAGCTGATTTTTGATGAATAATTCTATAGTCTGATTTTTACTCTAATATTGGCGTATGAAGGAGGCTGCTTTTTCCTTTTATATTATCCTTGAGATGCGAAATTTCCAAAAGCCTTATACATACGTCGACGCGCAATTTAAAAATGAACATACCTGTCAAATTTCATGAAAATTTATTACCGAGTTTCGCCGTAAATGCGCAACATATAAACATTAAGAGAAATGCCAAACCGTCGACTTGAATCTTAGACCTCACTTTGCTCGGTCAACTAACAGTTTATACTAATTTCTAGTTTGATGTTAGATTTAATGTAATTCTGAAAACTTGAAGTGGTTTTTTGTTGCAATTATTAGAACCATTTGCTGCATTTATTGCAATCCATTTTGGAATCTTACATTGTAGATTATATCAACAGAATAGATTTCCAGTTTACTATCTTCATGTAATTTTGAAAACTTGAAGTGGGTTAATTGTATTCTTTGTAAAGTAAAGGCTAGTCTAGATGTATTCTTGCAAGGATGATGTATCAGTATGTCAACTATTGCTTGAAACTTCCTCTTCTGGATTATTGTTTCGAATTGGTCTGAAACTCCAGTCTTATTGGTATGTAACACAGTTGTGGGGCTTCGAGATTTACAGAAGATTAACATTTTTCAGATTTTTATGCTCAGACATAATGGGTCATATGAATAAAGTTGAGCATTTGCTTATACTTCTAAAATATGGAGCATTTGCTTCATTTTCTATGAATAATCGTAAGCAAAACCTTATGCTCCATGCTCTTGCTCATGAGCATTTGCTCTGGCTTTATTCATATGACCCATTGTTATGAGAAAATGAGACATTCATAACAATACTTTTTTACTTTCCTTGCCCTATTACCATAGGTAAGGAAAGTATTGCTTTCCAAAAAAAATTAAGGTACCCTAATTTCAAGTTTTCTATACGTTTCAAGTCCCCCTGAGTCCAAAAACATGATTTTTGAGTGTTGGTCTGTGTGTGTGTGTGTGTGTGTATGTCTGTGAACACGATAACTCCATTCCTAATCAACCAATTGACTTGAAATTTTTAACTTAAGGTCCTTATACCATGTGGATCCGACAATAAGAAATCCAATAAAATTCAATTCGAGATGGCGGATAATTTACTAAAAAAACATGCTTTTCACGTTTTTCTCGAAAACTGCTCTAACGATTTTCTTCAAATTTATACCATGGATAGCTATTTATAAGCCATATCAACTGGCATGAGTCTCATTTCTGGGAAAATTTCAGGAGCTTTGTAATATTCTTGAGAAAAATGGCGAATAATCACTAAAAACCATGTTATTCAGGGTTTTCTCGAAAACGGCTCTAACGATTTTCTTTAAATTCATACCATGGATAGCTATTTATTAGCCCTATCAACTGACATGAGTCTCATTCCTGAGAAAATTGCAGGAGCTCCGTAATATACTTGAGGAAAATGGCGGATAATTACTAAAAAAACCATGTTTTCCACGATTTTCTCAAAATAACTTGACCGATTTTTTTCAAATTCATACTCTGTATTGTTATTTATCAGCTCTATTAACTGGCATGAGTCTCCTTTCTGGGAAACTAATGGGGTGTCCACCCCATCCTTGAGAAATGGACTTTGTAACCTCCTTCTCGTGCATGACGTAGGTAGGTAGAGCAGTTCATAAAAAGAACACATAGTCGAGATATTTCATCTGTAGAACAGCTGTTTTGACGACTTTAAAAAAATGACGACTAAAAAAAAAATAATCGAATTTCACAATTTGCACAAAGGAAAAAGTACTCTGAAAACAATTATATATACACATATACAAAAGTCTGATCGTAGTTTCAAATATGAGCAAGGAAAGTTGTGTGAGTGTACCACACCAGATTTTGTAGACTTGCGCTGCATGACTATAACCATTTATTTTCTCTTTCACAGATAGTTGATTTTCCATACTTGCAGAGACGAACCATTCGTGGAGATAATGCACATCTACGTTGTGGTTTTCAAGCTCGGAAATGATGAACAATTACTATAAACTAAGTGTTATATTGTACATGTTACCTGCCTTTGATATTGTTAGAAAAATGTTACGTTCTCTCTTCAGATGATTTGTTGTATGATGAAAGCCCAAAGACTTTTGGATTTTCTTTGATTTGAAACGTTTTCCATGTATGGATGGAATTCTTAATCTTGATTTGCTTTTTGTGTCATTCAACAATAATACTCATCGGCTATACATATTTCAGTCTGTGACTGCGTTAATTTAATTGATTAATTTCTGAAGTTCATGCTATATTGAAAAGAATTTTGTGATTGCGTTAATTCAATTCATTTCATCTATTAAAAAATGCCGCATTATCTAAGATATAAATATATATCTTTTGTTTTTACTTATAAACATGCAAAAATGGATTATGGCAGCTTAAGCATATTTCCCATAAAATTAAAATAAGTAAAATATTGAAATTCTGCAATGTAAGCATCTACCGAAAAGGAGTTGAATTTATTTCAATATAACAATATGTACCATTATAATCTCTCAAAAGTATAAAAATGATTTGATTTCCTACACAGAAATTTATAAATAGCGTAAAAATAATAATCCTACAAAAATACTGTGTTATAATTAGTGTTTCTTATATTTCATTACTGTTCCAGAAGACTGTTTTATTTTTCATTAGCTGTGTCACTACTTACAATATACATCACACAAATGTATTATAGCGTAAAAATAATAATTCTAATATTTCCCACTTATAGGACATAGTATAATTTTCCCAATGTGTGTATTTCTGTTTCATTTATTACTGCTGTTAGGAGACTGCTTTATTTTTCATTAGTTGTCTCACTTTGATGACATATAGCGCTCACAGTACAAATGTATAAAAATGATTTTATTCCCTACTCATGAATCTACTATAGTGTAAAAATAATCTTACATATTCCTGTTTACAAACAAGACATAATGTTAAATTGTCAATTGGTGTTATTTCTGTTCAATTAATGTTCCCGATCAATTAATAATACTTTATTTTTCATTACTTGTGTCATGTCAATGACATTACCACATGCATCACAAAAATGTATTATAGCGAGAAAATAACAATTTTACAATCTCATTTATACATATAGGACTTCGTATAGATTTGCCAATTTGTGTTATTTCTGTTTCATTACTGTTCTAGAAGACTGTTTTATTTATCATTAGTTCTGTCACTTTAATGGCATATAGCGCTCACAGTACAAATGTATGAAAATTATTTGATTCAATACTCAGAAATTTATTATACAGTAAAAATAATAAAAGAAGATTTTCGTTATTTGTAAAAACTTAAGGCGATAACACCATCAATATCATAATTAATGAAATGAAATGAAAAAATTCTTTATTAGGCGGTAAATTAATCTTAGTAATGTACTGACAGAAGTGTATTTAACTACATTATTATCAATACTGAAATTTAGTGTGAATTCTATTAATTTGCTGTTTCTAGGACACCTATTAACTGGACCATGTTGAAACTATAGGTTAATGGTCTATCACATTTAATAAGAATCCTAAAAACCAGACCTAAGATCATTACTACAAATAAGTATCTGTTTATGCAATTTAAATTTTAGTTATCTTTTCTCAGAATAATCCCATGTTTTGCATTTATAAGTTGAAATTGAATATTTTGTGATCTTATTTTGATATGTTTTTGCAGCGTAATTATTTGTAGGTTGCTATTTAGGAAGAGGATTCCAAGGCTAGTATTTTGTTACTCCATTAAATGGATTTTTGTACTCATTGATATTTTCTTCAATTCATTATAGTTCATTGATATTTTCTAGTGTAGCCTACAAACCTATTGATTTTCGTCAAAATTTTCAAAAATTTTGTATATAATTATAAATAAAGAGTTATAATAAAACTTATTATTGCGATGTTTTTTTTTCATATTTGATACCACTTATCTTTGTTGCTAGTTTATTATATGCTTCCCCCAAAGTTAATTCAACTATAAAACCCGTTTAATCAATTTATGGTGGAATTTATTGTAATGTGTTTCAATTGAGCCAGCTGTTGACTCAGTAGGTATTCCAGTTAGAGCTGAAATAGTTATTTTCCTACAGATACCCTGAAAAGTGACCATTTGTGCACTGATTGCAGGCTGCAAAGAATCACTTTTCCGCACTAGTGCACAAAGTGAGTACTTTGCGTACTCCAGATTTGCAGCATGACAACGCAAAATAGTTAGTAGGTTATATGGAGCACCAGTGCAGCAAAATCAAAATGAAGTTGGTAACAGTGACTGCTGTGGCTGCTATAGTGAGCAGAGGTGCAACCAAGCACAACGCGCTAATTATTATTCATTATATATTATAACCAAGGACAACGACAGCACAGTGCTACCCACACAGCACACACCACACAGCCGCCCCCCGCCATTCAAACACTACTACATTATTCAGGCAATTTTACCCATAATTACCCACTTTTCATATTCAATGGTAACTGTAGGAAAAATTTAATGTGAAATACGTGCGCAAAGTTCGTTTGCTGCACTCAAGAAACCATTCCGCCCTCGCCTACGGCTCGGGCGTAAACGTTTCTTTCGATGCAGCAAATTGTCACTTTGCGCACTAGTTGCACAAATAACTATTGTGCAACTAGTGCGCAAAGTGACAGTTTGCTGCACCGAAAGAAACGTTTATGCCCGAGCCGTAGGCGAGGGCGGAATGGTTTCTTGAGTGCAGCAGAGGAACTTTTCGCACGTATTTCACATTAAGTTTTTCCTACAGTTACCATTGAATATGAAAAGTGGGTAATTATGGGTAAAATTGCCTGAAATGCATCAAATGTTTTTCTGTGTAATTTTATTATTGATAAAAACCTTAATCCTAAAATCCTAAAGTCCTCGTTGTCGTTGGTTATAATATATAATGAATAATAATTAGCGCGTTGTGCTTCGTTGCACCTCTGCTCACTATAGCAGCCACAGCAGTCACTGTTACCAACTTCATTTTGATTTTGCTGCACTGGTGCTCCATATAACCTACTAAGTATTTTGCATTGCCATGTTGCAAATCTGGAGTGCAGAAAAATTTTTGCCGCACTAGAGCGGAAAAGTGATTCTTTGCATTCTGTAATCAGTGCAGCAATGGCCACTTTTCAACGTAACTGTAGGAAAACTATATACTTGAATCAACCAATCTACTTCCAAAGCTCAAATTTGTCAGAAGTTGGAATTCTAGAAAGAGCTGATAACTATAATATACTAGTTATATATTATACTTGAATCAACCAATCCACTTCCAAAGCTCAAATTGGTTAGAATACAACACTCAGTATAATCATAGAGAAACGATAGCGTAAGTAGATATCCCATGGTATAGGACGTTTATATCGCAACTTTTACTGTTATCCCAAGCCGATAGTTCACGTAGTTCTTTCCTATGCAGCTGTGTGACGCTGGTAGTATCTCATATTGTGCCGTTCATACACTCTTACCCGGTCAAAACAGTAAAAATCGACAGTAATCGGCTTGAGATAACAGTAAAAGTTGCGACATAAATTCCCTATACCATGGGATATCTACTTACGCTATTGTTTCTCTATGGTATAATATAATACCATAGATGAAGGATAAGTATATATATTATATTATTCTTGTCTCTGATAATACAGTCCGGGTGCTGTAGCTTTGCCTATCGACGAAGGGCCACTAGACTACAATACTATCCGTTCAAAAACATCCAACATTTTTTAAAATGTATCTTTTCATAAGCAACAGATGCTCTTTTGTATCTTCAACGTGTTGCATCCGAAAATATACATAAGGAGCTTTTTGGAGTTCCAACATTTTTTAAAATGTATCTTTTCATAAGAAACAGATGCTCTTTTGTATCTTCAACGTGTTGCATCCGAAAAGATACATAAGGAGCTTTTTGGAGTTCCAACATTTTTTAAAATGTATCTTTTCATAAGCAACAGATGCTCTTTTGTATCTTCAACGTGTTGAATCCGAAAAGATACATAAGGAGCTTTTTGGAGTTCCAACATTTTTTAAAATGTATCTTTTCATAAGCAACAGATGCTCTTTTGTATCTTCAACGTGTTGCATCCGAAAAGATACATAAGGAGCTATTTGGAGTTGGGTCCTTTAACAGATCATTGAATACAATACTGTTTGCTTGAGAAAAATCTTGTCTGCAAACAGGAGTGAAATACATTCATAACTCAAATAAAAATGCTCATCTATAAACTCATCTTTATTAAATTTAATTATCTTAATTCATCCCATACACACACGCATCATGGAGAAATCATAATAATTCTTAATAAAATACTGAAACAAGTGACTGTCAAGGTGATTCATCTAAGAATAATAAAAAGCTCATTAATCTCAACCGGAGAATGATCCATCAACCATTGGTGTAATTTAAATTTGTAAGATTTAAGATTATTTGAATTCTTAATCTTGACGGGCAGACTATTAAAAAATTTAGGACCCAAGAAAATGAAGCTCTTTTGAAAGAGACTGCAATATGATCTGGGTGGAATATTATTAACCCTCTAGTATTATAAGCAAAATCCGCAACTCGATTGCCACTTAGCCTAAAGAACTTTGAATACATATAAATGACGCAGAGGCAATATATAGATGATTCTCTGAAAAGGGGGTAAGAGTGAGCATGTCTACTTTCACCACAGATAACCCGAATAAAAGCCTTCTGCAATATTATAATTGGCATAAAATGTGATAAATATGTAGAGGCCCAACAAGAAATACCATAACTCAACCTGGACTGTACAAATGCAAAATACATGTTCCCAATAATTTGTAACTAAATAATTGATTCTGGTTTCACTATTTTAAAACTTTATTTCATCGTTATTGTTTCTTGTTAATATCTTGCCTCTATTGGTTTTTTCTTAGAGGATATCAAAACCTAAATAGAGCACATTGAGTGCTCACACTGTACGGTACACGTTTATTTCAACTGCACATCCAATGTGAGTAGCCACTAACGCTATGCTATGGAGATAGTGCCATGCATTACAATTACAACACTGCAATAAACATATTTCAATCATGAATCTAGTTCTACTCTATCCATACATGGAGACAATCATCGATATTTTAAAGCAGTGTGCAGATTTACGCGTTACGCTTTTAATCAGCTTATGCCATGCTTATTATATACCGTATCTGTACATATATAGTTAGTTATAAGTAGCATCAGCTGATTTCAAGCATAAGGCATGTGTTCATGGCGCATAAGTCTGAATGTAGCTTAATATGGGCTTCAGTGGCGGTGATAAGGACACGCTTGATCATCAAGCCCCCTACCCCTACAATATCTTTAAAATTATTATAGATATTTCGGGTGGATCCTAGACAAATACCTTTCTGCGATCTTCCACTTCTGACCCACAACTTAGTCGTAAGTGGTGTCGACATCACTTAATAGCATTTTTATTTTTCATCTCTATTCTAGTGCCTCCACTCGGACTGCAAGGGTAGTTGATTGCAGTCAACCCTCATGACTGCAGACAATATTTTTGACCTAATTAGTAGAGAATTTCTATCGATCCCTAAACTGCCAGTTTAGCTGTTGTAAACAACTATCTGGTCTAAATCAATATTATTGGTTTCAACTAATTTTCGTTAAATATAGAGGTATAATAACAAAATTCTTCTTAAATGTACCAGTAGTGGTATTAATCAAATTAGATTGTTAGAAAAAATCCCAAAAGATTGTTAGAAAAAATCCCAAAAGATTGTTTGAAAAAATCCCAAAAGATTGTTAGAAAAAATCCCAAAAGATTGTCTGTTTTTGCTCATGGACCGGATGCTAATCCCCCGCCGGCCGGCGAAATACCACAGCACGACGCAGAGATAGCTGCATTACTTTTCTGCCAACGGTAAAAAATATTGTAAACATGATGACATGAGCATCTGGACACACAGAGAGCGATTTTAGGAATCAATATCCTCATAAGACCGCTCTCTATGAATCCAGGCCCTGAAGAAGCGCTCCCACAAGCTCAGAGTCAAACTCAGAATATTTGTACACAATGAACCGTTTAAATAAAAACTAGAATCCAGTGACTAGCACCTAGTAATATAGTTCCAGCTAATAATTGTCTCATTCTGGCAATCAAGTTCATTAATCTTCCTCAAAGTTAGTCGACAGTCTAATTCACCAATGTCAATCAGTCATAAAATATTTCTTTCTCAATTGCAATTTGTGATTTTATCGAATCGTGATTTTAAAAATCACTGTCTTAAACACATTCAATATAATTTAACATTTTTTCAACATTATACTATTACCATCGTATTTAATAAAACTTCTAAGTGAAAAAAACACTCACATTATTTGATGTGGCGACGTCCACAAGTGTTTTTTCACTTAAAAAGTTTTATTAAATAAGATAGTAATAATAATAGTGAAAAAAGATGGATAACCAACAACAAATAATATTTTTATATTCCTATAAATTATTGTTCTTACCTAACTATTGTTCTATTGATTATAAAACTTACAGGTGAATGCGTCTGAGAAAGAAATGTTCGATTGCCCATTTGACACTTGTGCATTATAATATCAATAACCCAAACATCAACACGACAAGAGTAATAAGTAGTGTAGAACCAGTGCCAAAAATGTCTTACCTAATAATAGCGATTTTCTAACCTAGATTGAACATATACATTGAATTCTGTAGCATGGCAAGAGATCATGAGAGATGTAGCATGGCTACACAATAAAATAAAAATACAATAATAATTATGTTGTTTAGTTTTATTTACAAAGTTGATTTGCATTTACATTTTTAGAACAATCGTACATTTTGACGAGTTCAAATTCCATCTACAATAATTAGATATACATTTATTGTCAGAAATTGAGTTTTAAATTTTAATCAAAAACTAATCTTTGACATTTAATTTTTTAAAACTTAAATGAACACTCAATTAATGAGTACTCTACCAGTGTACAGTTTGTTCAAAAAGGTCCACTCACTCTAAAAATTTGAATATCTACATGCGCACTCAAACCAAAGAGAAGCCTTACCAGTGTACAGTCTGTACAAAAAGTTTCTCTCAATTTCAAAATTTGGATAGACATGTGCATACTAATACCAATAGCCTTGGTGCCGGTTAAATTTTAATCGTGATTAATTTCACGAGAGCCAATCAGAGAAACATTCTTTTTGGAAAACCATCTTGATTGGTTCTCGTGAAATTAATCACGATTAAAATTTTAACGGCTTTTGTGCAACCGGGGCCTTAGACGGAAAAGGTCTTTCAGTCTCTATTGAACATATTAGGTGAAACGGCAACTGATAAGGTCCAAGATTGGTTGGTATGTGTACGCACATCGTATCCAAACTACACAATCAAGTGAAAACTTCGTGTACAGACTGTATACTGGTAAAGCTTCTCATTGACTTTAGCGTGTACATGGATATTAAAATTTTTAGAGTGAGTGGACCATTTTGAACAAACTTGTCAGTAAATGCCATTCTGGAGGAATGACAGACTGATTGTACGACCCATCAATGTAAGCGAGCCTAAAACTATCCAACATAATATCACCGCACCAACAAAACTTCAAATTGCACTTGAGAGCTTTCTTCGTTGTCTTCTTCGTCATCTACTTAAATCCTATTTCCTTTCTCCTCTGTTCAGAAATCGATCGATACTCTTCCTTCATTCAGCGTCCATTCGCTCTTGGATGGCCGTACGCAGTAAACTGTGGAAAGAAAAGAACATAATATTATTCCAAGCAAAAGTCATTATCAACAAAAGTAGCAATTCAAAAGGTTCAATAGAATTCAAGTCAATAAATTAACTACATAGCTTCAAAGAATTTTTCGAATTTTAATAATTTTATTGCAAACAGGATTCTTGAGGTGAATTATATATGTTTCATTAGTGTACGTGTCCGTTGCAGTGGAGATATGATGTCATGCGTTCTTATGAAACTATTCCCAGCCCCCGGCCAAGCGAGTATGAATTCAGGCAATAGAATTAACATTGTGCACCTAATAATACTCCACATTATTCATAAAATTCCTAGAGAAACTTGAGTATCTTAAACACACGATTTTAGCTGTCCTCGAGGACTTGAGCAGGCCCCAAATTGTGCAAATACCATGACAATGATGGTTTCGATCATTAGAAAAATGCGATATGTACATTCCACAATACTGGTATTATAAGGCTCAACTAACAATAACGCGACTCAGGCCGAGAAGAGACTCGACTCTAGTCGAGAGCATGTGTTTCCATTCCAAATGGTGACACTCAGACCAGTCAACTCTAGTCTCTGCGACTGTCACCATTTGAAAACATATGCTCTCGACTAGAGTCGCGTAAGTGTGAGTTGAGCCTAACTGGTCTTTATTAATAACGGTATCTGCAAGTATTGTTACTCAATACTTGTTTGATGAACTATTCAACTAGTTCCCTCTTACTTATATTGTTATAGAAGCAATAAAGTATAAGTAAAAGGGTACCAGTTGAATATAATTAGTATTAAGTATTAATAAATTTTCTCTAGAAAAAGTAATCAGGGACTCGCAAATTAATACTAGAGGATCACTGTACAATAGACTGACTCAGATATTAGCGTATGCAGATGATGTGGACATCGCATGTAGATCGCCAGCAGCTATGAAGGACGCCTACACGCGGTTGGAGGAAGCTGCAAAAAGAATCGGTCTGGTAGTAAATGAGAATAAATCCAAAGTTATGGTGGCCTCCAACTCTGGAGAAGGGCGAGAGCATGGCCAAAGCATAGAGATCCAGGGGAAAAACTTCGAAATCGTAGACGAGTTTGTATACCTGGGATCTTCTATAAACTCCAGAAACGATTCAAGTAAAGAAGTAAGGCGAAGGGTTATGCTAGCCAATAGATGCTATTACGCGCTATCAACTCTGATGAAAAAACGTACTCTTAGTAGAAAGACCAAGCTGCTGCTATACAGAACAATCATCATGCCTGTCTTACTGTATGGTAGTGAAACATGGGCAACTACGGTGGCGGATGAAAGAATGCTCTTTGAAAGAAAGATCCTGAGAAGAGTGTTTGGAGGCATACAGGAAGCAGGAGTCTGGCGTAGGAGGCATAATGACAAACTTTATAGGCTGTACCAGTATGCAGATATAGCCACTGTGATGCGAGTTCGCAGGCTGAGGTGGGCAGGACACCTGGTACGAGCTGACGATGCCTACCCCCCAAAGATGGCAATGGAAGGGAAAATATATGGCCGGCGAAGGAAAGGGCGACCCAGAAAAAGATGGATAGACGTAGTGGATAAGGATGCAGCAGTAATTGGGGTGCGAAGATGGAAAAGTGCAGCGGTGGACAGAGATGCTTGGAGGCGGAAATTGAGGGAGGCTGTGACCCGCGCTGGGTTGTAATGCCAAATAAGAAGAAGAAGATTAATAAATTTTCAAATAAAATAAATTCTAACAATAATTGATGAATATACAAGTTAGGTTAGGCAAGCCGCCTCAAATGATAGATTATTTCTCCATCTCCGATCTTATGTTAATGAACCTAATTAACATTCTTTTAAGCAGAGATAGCGAAATTGCTAATAAATTTAATTCTGCATGAATGAATAACAACTAAAATGCAAATGTATTTAGGGAAATCAATATTTCAAGAGGTAGGTACCTAACAATGCATAGTGTGACTTAGGGTTAAGGTTGGAATATTCTCAATTTTCAACGATATTATTATTATGGTAACTGAATGCAACTGATTGAATATATTTTAAAACATTTGAAAAGATTGATAGTTTAGTAATGCTGACTGTATTCTTGTGATAATTTGTCACTGCTGTTTGCCCAAATTTATTCAACCATGATACTGGAAATGTATTGAGTCTTAGTAATTAGACATTGGAGTTTTGTTAATTATCAAGATACAACAGGATTTTATTATAGTAAGCAAGTAATTCAGAAAGTGTATGGAGTTGACTTAGGATTTTTATCAATTATCAATGTATTACCTATCGAAATACAACAGGTTGAGTGGAAAATCTATCACTAACCCATCCATATAAAATGTAAAACCCTATTAACCTTTACTTCTTTTGCTTTCGGCTTTTATTTAGGAAGAAGATTTCTCAGCCTTGGCTATTCCTCAGCCAATAAGGTCCTGAAAAATAAGATAAATATAAGCATTGAAACCAAATATTAAATTAATATAAGAAGTAATGTCATATTGATTGGTTAATGAAAGTGAATGGGAGAAAACACGTGGATTATCCAAGATATAAAATACAAAATAGACATTCAATTCCTAGAACGTTGGCAAACATTAATATACTTATAAAATTGAATTGAATTGAATTTATTGCCAAAAATTACAAATACAGTCGAACCTCTGTATAACGAAGTCGATTATCCCGAGAAAAAATTCGCTGCAGAGAGGTATTCGTTATTGAGAGGTTCTGTCAAGAAAACTGCCACGATCCTATGGATCTTATAATATCGTATCACGGCGGTAAAGAAATGAATATGGTACATAGAACCATAGAGAAACAAGAGCGTAAGTAGATATCCCATGCTATGAGGAATTTATGTCGCAACTTTTACTGTTATCTCAAGCCGATTACTGTCGATAATTGTCAATTTTTACTGTTTTGTTGGGGTGATAGTGTATGAACGGCACAATTTGAGAGACTAACAGCCTCACATAGCTGCATAGGAAAGAACTACGTGAACTATCGGCTTGGGATAACAGTAAAAGTTGCGACATAAACGCCCTATACCATGGGATATCTATTTATGCTATCGTTTCTCTATGATAGAACATATCATCGCGAACGTAGGTAGGGTACCTATTAGGCCAATATTAAAATGGAAATTTGAAAATTCATGCAGGTTAGAATAAAAAACATGTTTTTTGAATACCGGCATTTATAAAATGGAGTAAACTCACAAATTTATTTTCAGAAAGCTTTATTTGTACTATTAGTAGAGTTTAATCAAAGTACATACTCTGTACCAATATTTTTCAATTATTTACACTTCTATTAGATGGAACGCAAAATACGGTTATTTTGTCAATAACTTCACTATAAATACTATAATAACTCAACTTTCCTATTTTTTAATGTTTTATATTTGAAAAAGTGAGTAATTTTCGGCTGAATTTTGCATTTGAATAAAATATCATGTTTGATAAACGACTCACATCTATTCAAACAGTCAGACATGTCTGGTACACTATTTTTCAGTTTTAATCCTTGCCAGATAATTTTGAAAGCCTCTAGAACTTTTTGATGTGACGGATTCTTCTCAGGTTCGTCACAGCTATCATCATCATAGTCAGTTTAAAGGATTGAAATGTGTGACAAAAGCAAGAATGGGGAAGTCCAGTTGTTCACCTGCCTGGTCTACAATAATGACAAGTTCATGGAATTCAATTTCCAGTAACTTGCATTCAATTTCCGACATGTGTTTCGCCCTCTATTGACTGTCTACCACCCTATCTTCTTCCTACCTGGATTGCCATTTATTTTTATAGAAGATTAAAGCTTAGGCTACATAATTTCCTACACTATTTTATACAAAATTAAAGTTTACATAATTTCCTACAATATTGATCTCAAAACTTTTTCTAGTCTATCTCTTTCTAGTCTATTGACCTTTCTGCTGAAACTAAACAATTCCTTGAAAATAACTGTCTTCTTCCTATACACACTACACTTTGTATGTTGAAGTCAAGAGAAAACTTTGTTGTTGAGAGGTCCGAAATACGTTAAATAGAGGTAAATAAGCAGCCAAAACTCAAAAATGTCATGGGACCAGATGAAAATTCGTTGTGTAGAGGATTTCGTTAAGTGGAGGTTCGTTATAGAGATGTTCGACTGTACATATTTTTACAATAAAATATGAATAACATTGATTGTAACTTAAGTGCATCAATAACATCACTGTAATACTTGGCACTGCCAACATAAGATTCCTTGTGTGTTGGCAGTAGGCTGCAGTTTATTTATTCTGCTTCAATTCAAGTCAGTATGAATTAATAATATATACAATTGATAATGCTAACGAAGAAATTACAATGCTAAAAATTTAATAATGCTAATGAAGCTATACCTATTATACAAAAAACGCAGGCTCACAGCAAAAAAAAAAATACTTGAGAATACTATACATACTATACTATGATGAAAATTTCAATCTAATTAATCACTGTGACATCTTGAGGCCATCATGACAGTGAAACTTTCTCAAAGAAAAACAAATGAACTGATACAATAAAAATAAGTTGCTGTAATGTGACTTGGGACAATTACAAGCCTGGTTCAAGAGTATACATGCCCATCGCTCACTGTTTTTAGTAACAATTATTTGTATACACAACATTATACTTTTATACCACTAGTTTAAAGAATACATTTTGGTCAATCCAATATTCTATACTTTTAATTGAATCGCGTGTGATTTTTTTATCTATAAAGTCATTTGGAATTTTGTTTATAATGTAGTTACAATAATATTGAAATTGATGCCTGCATATGGTTAGCTTGATGAGTTCTGTGTTAAATCTGTTGTTAGGACGTGTATTATGTGTAGCAAAATTAGTTTTATTTTTATTGATATGGAGTATAACGTTTTTCATATAATTCTGTCTTATTGTCGGAACCTTAAATTCAAGAAATATTTCCCTACTAGGATAGAGTCGTGGCCTTCCTAATACTGCTCTTATAATATGTTTTTGTAGGATTAATAACTTTTTTAAATGCGTATCATATGCACCTCCCCATACTTCAATAATGTATTGAAATAGTGATTGAGCATATGCAAAGTAAATTTTTCGTATTATGTCTATGTTTTTTATTTTATTTTGTAAAAAATGTAAATTAGGTATTTCAGCTTTGAACATAAGTAATCAATGTGCTTGTTCCATTTAATATTTTGATCTAATAGTATACCCAGATATTTAATTGTTTGCACCCCTTCTAATGTTTTATTATGAACTTCTGTATTATCTGTAGTGTTTTCATTGCGATTATTTACTGTTTCTATTGTAAGACTTAAATCAGTTGCTGGTTGTCCAGTTATATTGGGTGAAAAAGTGATGTACTTAGTTTTATCAGCATTTAAAGTCAATAAATGGTCTTGCAGCCATTTTTAACTGTAATTAGGTTTCTAATATACAGCTATTAAAATTAACATACAGCTATCTACAATCAATGGAAGGCAGTAGGAAAGGAAATGTGGGAACAATGATTTCTTATTATTTCTACAGACGTTATAACGTAATCACACTATAGAATTATCAAATATTATAACAGTATTATAATGAAAATTAGCTGGAATTGAGTACAGTATCATGAGTAATATAAAAATGTGGTCATTCATGAACACGTTGAAGAATTTTCTAGAAGTCAACATCATATAAATGTTATCACAAATGAATAATAAGGAGTATTAAGACTAAATTCATTATTTTTCAAAACTTTCAAGTAAAAAAGTGTTGATTTTGAATCGTGTAGGATAAATATTACACACACACACATATAAGTTTTTTTAGACTTAATATGATTCATAGCTGGCATACATTTAATAGAGAATGAGTTACAATTTATAAAATAGTGTACCCTGGTAGGTCTACAAAATTAACTGTATAGTTTAACACCGTAATTTTTTTATTGACATTATGACATTTACAATCATAAATAATATTTCAATTGAACTACTGTATATACCTATACTTTCTTCAAAGTTTAGAATCATTAAAACTGCTAGTAGTGTTTTGAATTAGGGTATGTGTTTCCTCTGATCCCACAACCGTGGGTAATTGATAAAGCAAAAGTTATTCAAGAAGGTGCTGTAATTCGAATAGCAGAGCTTCAAAACTGAATGAAGTATAAACATATCAGTTTTTTGACATATTTTATAATAATATATATTAGGTAGAAGTAAAATGACACTCATTCTTTTACCCATTAATCTATTTACTCACCCGGATAAGTAAGAAAGTCGTGTTTCAGTTGATTCGTTGTTGATTATCCATATTTTCTACCAATATTATTACAAAGTATATTGTATTTTGATAACTTTAAATTGAAAAAACCCTTTTCTTTCGGTGTAACGACGACCGTTTAGTGCTGGTGTGTTGTACATTCTCAAGCCAAACAGAAACTCGAAACGGTAGTCGCCATACCAAAAGAATGTGAGTGTTTTTTCACTTTAAAGTTATCAAAATGAAATATAGTTAATGTTCAACTTTCTAGAGGCGCACTTAGATGTAGTGACTGAGACCCTAATTGAAAAAAAATTCAAAGACGACCAATACGGTATGCGCTTTTTCAAGAATTGACAGAAAAATGTTGAATACAAGTTCAGTTATAGGGTCTAGAAATTCAAAATAGCTAAACCTTATTGACTTCTATATCGCCCAGAATAGGCGATTTTTTTGCTCTTACCAGCGTTTTCTTAGCTTTTTAAAAATTCAAGAGAAAATTTTTACGTTTGGTACAAAATTTTTGGTAACTTGAGGTGTATTAGTTATGTAGGCTATTGCAGGGCCTAGAAGGTGTGCTAGATATTGGCGTTTCCAGTGTTTATCTGTGTACCAAATGAGCAGAAAATGTTCAAATTTTTAGCATATATGAAATAACAGTTAAGGAATGAAATGACAAATTTATAGCAACACTGAATTGGTTTATTAATTGCGCTATAATGATACCCCTGCCATTTAGCAGATAATCTTAACTCAGCTGGGGGACTCTAGCCTTTGCATGTTAGAAGAGACCATCATAAATATTAATATAATTTGTGCAAGAGCGCGCTTAATTATGCATAACCACGCGTGCAGACGAGAAACGTACAATATATGAAAAGAGCAAAAGGAACACTCACACTGTAAGCGTGCACTTGGTTGCGTTCAGTGTGAACAACATGTTTCAATAGCATTTTTCAAATTTTGTTTTTCGGGTCATGCATGATTCGACGTAAATTTGCACATACCCATCCAATGTGATCATACCCTTATTCTCATGTATTAGGATATTATTCATATTATTACAGTTGTGACCAAGAATAAATCTTTCAAGTAGTATCCTACCAGAGCGTCAATAAACATATCATTGGTTCATTAGCACTATTGAAGAATATACATAGATTTTTCATAATACGACATGGTCTTACATATGATATAAATACAAGAACTCTGATATCTCACTCTGCAACAAATTATTATTTACTCTGTATCGATCAGCCATAACCCATAAAGAACACTACTTACCGGTACTTACTTCAGATGAGTAAGATGTATTCCTCACGGTCTTGGATCGGGGAATCATAAAATTTCAAATTGTGTCAAACTGTCTTTGTTAAGAGTAGAAACAGATTAGATAAAAATGATTTATGTAAGTTACTGGATCAGGCTGAATATTGAAAACCTTTACTGAGTAAGCTAGCAGTATAATCATTGATCACATATTTTTGTTTAGGTTATAATAATATTGTTAGAAATACCGTACTGTAGGTTCTGTTTTAATACTAAAGATAACCTACACTGCAAAAGTTTTCCATTTCAAGCCATTCTTGTTATGATTTGAGAATTCTTATTCCAATAGTGACTTATATAATAAAATGAGTGATAGACTACCAATTTACCTTTTCAAAAAAATTATGTTTAATCTAAAAATTCCTTAAATCTAATAAAGCTATAAATATTAGCATACTACAAAAGCCGTGATTGTAATTCCTCTCGTAGAAATTGAGCAATACTGTAATCAAAATTGAAAAAAAAACAATAGGTAGGCCTAATTCAAAGCTCAAGCAACTCAACTTTTCATTATATTTTTTGACAATATTTATTGAAATACGTGTTTGAATTTGAAAAAGCTAATTTAAAACAAGGCTAACCTAAAAATTGGTTAACCAATAACTAAGAATATTAAGAGGACTCAATGATTACTAACCTTGAAATTCATGATGAAGGATAAAAATTCTATTGGTAAAATAGAATAACAACCCTTTTTTCGAAAAAGTAGTTATCAGTTGAATTATTAACGTTTATTCATGAAAAATTCCATTCGACAAAGGGATTTCAATGTAAACACGGGTTGAAGTGTACGCTTTTGAACAGCTGATCGGCTGTAGGTACTGGCCATGTAGATCTAGTAGGCGATGGACAAACTGTCTCTTTGATAATTGATAATCGCGGCCAAATATAACGAGTACCGACCGGTAACGACTACCGTACTAAGTTCCGAACATTTTCAAATCAAAAGTAATGTTTTTCTTGTGAAGAGAAAAGGCTTGTTAAGGAGTTTGAGTTTTTGCTGAATATGGCAATATGCTGATATTATTCAGATTGTTTTAATAAACACGAATTACATCAATGTTGTGTGCGAGTCCAGCTTAAACATAATCACAGAGAACATAATTAACTGATCCAACGAAAACGTTAACTGGAATTGCGCATTACCACAAAGTAAATACATTAATTTCTATTTATTCTGTGACTAGGCATCATTCAGGTGCTGTCTTCAAACGTAAATCTCTCAATAGAGTACACTTTCCTAAACAACTGATGGAACGTCTACCGTTTATTCGAGCAATTTCAACTTTCCAAGAATGGCTCGTACAGACAGAGTGCGCTCATGTCTTATATGTTAATGATATGAAAAACAATTTTTAGGGCCGTTTGCACCGTGACAGTTTAAACCAAATTTCATTTCAAACTGGATTGAATCCGTATCAAGTCTAGATTTTTTTTATGTTTTTCATTTTGAGTTTGAGCCACCAGTTGATTAAATCGAGTTTAAGCTTTGACTGTGCAAACGACCCTCAGAGTAAAATATAATTTATCACTAGATCAAATATTCCTATGATATCATGCAGTACCCAATAAGACATATTAAATTATGAAAAAATGATATTTTCTGTTATCCATTACCGTTCACCTATTTTCATTATTCGTGTACTGGCAGCATTGCTTCAACCATCTTTTCGCTTCACCAACTTCACACTAGTGCATGCGCAATACGGTTTTGTGACCAAGTGTTTTGTACCTATTCTGTGGTTTTGTCTCCAAGCTCAAGCCTCAAACTCAAAACTCAAAATGGTGGACTAGGAGTTTTCACTTTTCATTTTCAATAATTTAGTACACTAAACATACAACAATAAACAATAATGAATAGCCATGATCCATTATGGTACTTTTCCTTTTTTTGCTATCTGCTCTGTACTCTACAGCTGGAGGTAATTATGAATTAATTATACAACCCATCTTTTGTATTTTTATAACAGTTTCACTTGCCCAATACGCCATAGCTACTTAGCATGGCTAACTCTAACAAAGCATCATCTTACTTTATTTATACTAATACAAAATGCAACTTTGTAAATTATACCCATTCAATTCGTTTGGTATAATTTATCAATAATTTTTTGTTGTCTAACATGAGTGAGCGATAGCCTAGTATAATATTTATCAAAAACCAACCTTTCATTATTTTGATGTAAGTAGTCCTACCTCCTTATCAAATTCATTATTTATTCTGCGTGCTAAAATAGTTTTGGTTTACTTTCTTTAAATCCAGTTTGATCACACACATAAAAGGCTTTCTTATAGAAAGATGTCTTTATTATGTTAGAGAATTTTTTGAATAGCTTCAGTGTTCATCTGTTTAACTATAACAGCTTTGTTTTGACTTGTGTTGGAAATACTGGTATCGCCTACTTATAGTATATTTAATAAGTGAACCTTGTTTCAATAATTACTGCTATTTAATTCATTACTATTTGCCAATTTTGTTGTACAAATTTTTAATTTTATTGTGTCTTGGATTATTGATATTGAAAAAAAGATTACTTGGTAGGGTAGGATTTTTATTTTTGTCGATCACTACTAACACTACACCCAAAGTGAGGTCCACGTTATAATGGCAGTAGATGAAGATAGGAGAATAGCGATGCCGATTCTCTGAATTAATTAATTATATTTCTACTCTGTCAAAAACATAATTGGCATCGTTGTGGACCTAGAAAAGGATAGTACCACCGGCTTTGTCGAATGATAGACAAGGATAGCAAAACCAAAGTTGATCAAATACTGTCATTATAACGTGGACCTCACTATAGTGCCGGTTGCACAAAAGCCGGTTAAATTTCAACCGTGATTAAATCCACGAGAACCAATCAGAGAAGCCGTCTTATCAAAAAGCCTTCTCTGATTTGTTCTCATGAAATTAATCACGGTTAAAATTTTACCGGCTTTTTTGCAACCGGGCCCGAATCTATCAGGCTTTCATGGGTGATATAGTTGAGTAGCTTAGGTTAGTTTCCATAAACTATAATTTACTCATTAGCTGTAAACTTCTATTACTTATTCCCGATTTTGTATGTAGTACTTTGTGCGCGTATTTGTTTTGAAAGAAACAAACGTTTTTTCTTTTTGCTGAGGGTGATACCCACATGAGCTCTAGGCTTGTGCGTGGGTAATTCAAATTCAAATTCAAATTTTATTTATTCAATTTTTTTTTATTTAATAATGCGGATGTTTATGAGAGATGAATGGACCTACAGTTTTAGGTGGGTTCTGAACCACGGGGAAGCGATTTTATAACTCATGAATCATATTCAGAGGAGTTGGCTCAAGGTTAGGAAAACTTGACCATATCATAACCTCAAAAGTATAATTATGATTATGAAGTAAAAAAACTAATTAATCTCCAAGTTTTCTTCTTCATACATAGTTTTCTTTTGCTTCATACTTTGAATTCAAGTAAATTTGACTACTTTAAGCCCTTGACTCACAGAGAGCGATTTGAGATTAGAGCCATCTTAAGGTGCAATTCCCTAGAGGTGTATCGAGACCTTAATACCTTCAGCTTCATCCATTACCCACAATTGCGGGATCGATGGCGTCAAAAAATCAAAACACGTACAAACACATGAAAAAAAACTGTAACAGTTCAGATGGCAGTGATCCAGCGCTCATGCTCTCAATAAAAATTCAAATTATCACCCATAAATTCGTTCACACTGTAGTATGCCTTTGTACACAGTAGCTTCCGGACGGTTCTCCTGAAGGCGGCCTCATCCAATTGCTTCACACTATTAGGTAGCTTGTTGTAGAATTTCAGGGCTGAAATCCTGTAACTGGCCTGTGATCGGTGGAGGCGTCTCCTGGGGATATCCAACAGCTCACTGCGCCTGGTGTTGTGGCGGTGGATGTCACTACGGGCAGCTAGAGTATGCTGTATCTTCTTGACATACACTAAGCACAGGAGGATGTAATGGCTGAAGACAGTCAGTACACCAAGGCGAGCAAAGATGGGCTTGCAGTGGGCAAGATGATCGCTGCCTGTTATAATTCTTATAGCCCTCTTTTGCAGTCTCAGCACATCAGCAGCCCCCGCTGAATGACCCTACAGAAGCAAGCCATAGGTAATGTGGCAATGGAAGAGCGCATGATACATCATTATCAGGTACTTCTCAGTCACCAGGCCCCTCATCTTGAGCAGCAGAAAGCAAATGCGGGAGAGTCGACTGGAGTGAATGCAGAGAATGCAGCTATAAGCAGGCGTCTCTTGACGCGTGGTTAGAACCGTCACGGCTTGAGTACATAACCTATAAATTCATTAGATATAAATCGTAAAAGCAATATAGTAGCCAACATTTCTAATAATTCATTTGCCGTCTTGACGTTCATACAACATAAAAATCCAATTAATTTATAGGTTATGTGCTCTAGCCGTGATGGCTCTAACCACACGTCTAGAGACGCCTGTTTACACCTATGGTCGCTCACTGTGTATTCTGGCCCATTTGGCTTAATTATGCCTTCCACGAGTACCGGTATGATGTTTGTTATCTGAAGCAGCATTTATCTACAAATTATAAGCAAGGATATAATTGAATTCTATTGATATCTATAACAATTTTCAGGTACGGATGGAGACTCTTCTTTGACTGACCATTATCCTGAAATCAAAATACTTCCTCTGATGTCGACTACTGAATTCCTTTTCAAACGAATTGATGATACCTTGAATGCTACATGCAGTATCATTGGAGCGAATGCAGACAAATTCTATCTAGAATGGATTACGCCAATAGATGTGCAAAACAGGTCTGTTGAAAAATGTATTCATTCATGATACCTTGCATATATTCATTAAAATTGAGAAAATTTCTCAATTTTCATGAGAAAGAATATAATTATAGTGATTGATATTTACGTGTTAAGCCTTATGTCAGCTTACATCTCCGCTTTGTGGCAAAAACGGCAACCGTCAGGCACACATTCTACCTAAGTTATACGTAAGTCTACCTAAGACTGACCAATGTTGTGTCATCTCAGCGAAAAGCTTCGAATATAATTTTTTGAGGATAGGTTTTTGTATCTTTGATTTTTTGTTGTTCATTTTTCCTTCAATACCCAATTTAAGGTTGAATTATGTTTGTATCATTGTAATTGAGCCCCAACAAGAGGAGCTTTTTGAGAGAAACAACCTTTTCTCAAGTATGCAGTTTGGTTTTCGTAGAGGGAGTTCAACTGTTGATGCAGTGAATAAGAGTGGCTGAGAAAATTGATTCAGTGTTTTAGGATGGTGAGTCTCTGGCACTTACATTTTGTGATTTGAGCTGAGCGTTTGATTGTATTGACCCTCACCTGCTGATGCTGATCAAGAAGCTTCACTACTATGGGGCTGTGGACTCTGCTCTGAACATCTTGGAGTCATACCCAACTGGGAGGACACAGGTGGTGTCGTTGGCTGCTTCCTGTCCACTCCTTGTGAGTTTTGGGGTACTTCAGGGTTCACTTCTGGGGCCAATTCGTTCATCGTGATGATCAACGACCTAGATGACAATGGTGCATCTTGCTGATGATACATCGTTGCTGTCACCTGGCATTGACCTTCAGCAGGTGTTGGAGAGGTCGACAGAGCATCTGCGGTCTTGGTTCCTGGTAAATCGTTTCGGGCTAAATGAGAGCAAGACATAACATCATCTGCAGTTTGTCGCGCCATGATCAGGAGCCTGTGAAGCTGCTGGGCTTCAGGCTGGATTTAAAGCTCGGCTGGGCCATCCACATTCAGCAAGTGACCAAGGCACTGTCCCGAATCTGTTTTCTTTTGCTTGAGCTGAGGGGATATGTGACGGAGGTAATGATGTATCATGCACTTTTCCACTTTCTACGGTCTCTACTCATGTGAGGTCATTCAGCCAAAGTTGTGGACATACTAAAGCTGCAAAAACGGGCTGCCAGGATCATTACTGCAAGCGAACATCTTGCTCATTGCAAGCCTATTTTTGCTAAGCTGGGTATTCTTACTGTAATCAGCCACTTCCTCCTTCTCTGCCTTATGTACGCCAAGAAGAATCATCAAAATTTGACTCTGACTGATGTGCATTACCACAACACTAGGCATCGAGTGCTGTTTGACATACCCAGGGTGCGCCTCCAGAGATTGCGGGTATGCTATAGGAGTTCAGCACTATGCTACTTCAACAGGCTGCCTTTAGGGGTGAAGCAGTTGGACCTTAGCGTGTTCGAGAGAGTTGTGACCGGGTTCCTGAGAACCAGGGCTTATTACGATGTCTAGGAATTTCTGAATGATGACCTGTTCCAAATGCTACCTGGCTAAAGTGCCATTAAGTTGAAGACCAAGGCCTTGAATGATATTCAATTTTCGATTTGAATTTGATTACTACAATCTTGATGAATTATTTTTTTTTTAGTTTTGTTTTTGTATTTTACTTCTGACATGACGCTATCGATCCTAAATGATGTTAAACAGCTGAGTTTTGTTCGAAGACTCTCGCTGATGACAAATTTGCATGATGAACATGTTTATCATGCTCAGACACACATGTTCATCATGAATGTTTTGCCATCAGCGAGAGGCTTCGAACATAAAATGAACATCAATAACAGTAAATTGAACAGTATTTTGAGTTCGAATTCCACCTCTTGTATTCGCTAAAATGTTGAACTATGCATTATAATTTCAACATTAATAATATACACATGTTAGTAAATTTTGGTAATTCTAATACTCATAGAAAAAATTATCAAAACATATGAGCATCTATAAATGGTGTGACACTCCCCCCAAAGTAAGGAACTAATTAAAACATTAAAAACATTACTAATTGTTTGGTCGGCAACTTATTCTTGTGGTCAGTGATATTTAATTCTCTTTGACACTGACTACTTTCATCTATTAAATATTTTGTCGACATTAATATATTTTCGGATAACTTATCAAACATTGAAATATGTCGACATTGAAACATTAAACAACACAACCAACATTGAAACAAATTAATGCCGACCAATTTCGGATAACAATTTCATAGAAGAGATGGATGAGTATTTTCCTATATTATATATATATATATATATATATATATTTTTATAGCTTTTTCAGGCCCAGTTCATTAATAAAACACACAAACAACAACATAGACCTATAGACAAACTAATGAATCAAACGTACATATAGGGTTTATAATATTCAACATAAATATGTCTCGTCGGGCTTTCTTCATTTTTGGTAGGTCAAATGCCAAGCTCTCCCACAGTCCCCTCCAGCCATGACATGGCACGCTCATCCGCCAGGTGAATACAGTGGAATACAGGAATACAGGAATACAGTGGGCAGTCTTCCACCAAGTGCTGCATCGTCTGCACATCTCCACAGGTGCAGTGGGGGTCAGTGGCTATGCCCCAAGTAGTCTGTGCTTGAGCACACCTGACTGCAGATGTACGAAAGCGATTCAACCTGCACCAAAGTTTCTTTTTCAAATGCATTCCAGGCAAAGGCACAGATGGGTCTTCCACCAACGTCTTATTCTTAATGTTGACCTGAAACCATTCCTGCCGCCACAATTCTATAATATCTTGTCTCTCAACTTCTGCCAGTCGGATATAATGCCTAGACCTCAATCTTTTAAGGGGTGGATTCAGCATATCCTTCATCAGTGGCAGCTCTTGTCTGGAGGATAAGCGGTTCATCAACTGATAAATCCTTTCTTTTCTTCTCAATGCTGGTGGAACAATGTTGCATAGGACAGGCAACCACTCAGTTTCAGTGGGTCTTATGGTACCACTTATTTTCCTTATCGTCTCATTCAGGGTGATGTCTATTTTCTTAGTATGAGTGCTGTGCTCCCATACTGATGAACAGTATTCTGCTGCACTATATACTAGTGCCAGGCTAGATGTTTTCAGAGCCTTCACACTGCATCCCCAGCTTGTACCAGCCAAGTATTTTCTTGATCCGTGGGCATATTTAGATGAATAAGATAACGTCAAAAATTGGAACGGCTACAGATAAAATCGATCCAAGTCAACCAGTCTGTCAATTCATGACATTCTGCCTACATGGTTTCAGCCGCTGTAGAGCATTGTATTGAGCATAGGATTCTGGCTGCTGAAGAAACTCTTCAGCTTCTTAAAAGGATTAAAACAGAGCCTCCTAAATATAGTAAGTATTTCTGAACTCTCTGGGGTCCATGTTTCTAAACGTGAAGGGCAACTTATTAAATAAACGTACAATCATAATCGAATGACTGGATCTCAGCCTTTCCAGGCGGTCAAAGGGAATATTGATTATGAATATTATTGAATATTGATTATAAATCTCGAGTTTTGATTCCATGAACGTTTGGTGTGTACTGGAGCGTCTCCCTACATCTATGAGTGTGTATCAGGCTACTGCAGTTACAGAGGTTTATCAATGTAAGAGTGCTAAGCTCAAAAAAGTGGGTTACAGTTGGCAATTCTATCAGCTCTACTCATTATTCTAATTGCTCACTTCTACATAATCAACACCTTTCCAATCTTAGTGGCATTACCCCAGAACATAATATCATACCAACCGAAGGGAACAAAGCAAAATTCGAGGATCTCACATTTATTAAAAAGGAATAACGTAAATAGAGTTGCATAGAAGCTATGTGCTACATTATACATGGTGTCCTACGAAGAGGTTTACACGTTTCATTTTATATTAAGTGGCCATTCAAGCACCGACCGTTTTCAAATTTTACACAGTTTACAAAGTAGGTTCTAAAAATATTCTGGGAAAATTTCAGCTCCCTAATTTTCGTAGGAACAAAATGGCGGCATATTGAAAATTTTCCAATTCGCTTCTTGGAAAAACTACTGACGCCATTTTGTTTCTACGGAGGTTAGGGAGCTGAAATTTTCCTAGAATATTTTTATATTTTTACAACCTACTTTGTAAACTGTGTAAAATTTGAAAAGTTCGGTGCATGAATGGGCACGTAATATAAACTTGAACGTGTAAACCTCTTGGTGGGACACCGTGTGTGAATAAAAATTATACTATTATAAAAATGATTAATAATTTTAGAATAAGTCAAGGATTCATTCAATACTGGGTAATGGATTGTTCAGTACCATGAAAATAATCCAGTTTATCGGAAAATTGGGTTTATTTGAAATAAATAAATTTTAGGACTTGATTTTTAGACACTTGAAAGTCAGTGGTACTGATGAACAGCATATTAATGCAGTGCTTGAGAGAAGCACATTGACTATTGAAGACTGGTGTGCTTCCAATAATCTGAGTCTCAACTCGTTAAAAACCAGTGACCTCCAATTTAGTTTCAATACGAGGTTTACTTGCTTGGGTTCTCTGAAATTCTTAGGTCTTATGCTGGACACAAACTTGAACTGGAAATGTCACATAGATTATACATCTGGTAAGCTCAGTAAAGGGATATTTCTTTTGCGTAGACTAAGCAATATTGTCGAGCATGATGTCTTAATGAGTGTCTATTATGCGCACATATATAGTCACTTAGCTTATGGTGTCCAGCTATGGGGAAATTGCTCTACGGCTGTTACACTTTTTAAATTACAAAAAAAAAGCTCTTAGAATTATTTGCCATGCACCACCGCTTGCAAGTTGTAAACCTCTCTTTCAAGGATTAGGTGTGTTGACTCTTCCATCACTATATGTGTATGTGTGTTTGATTTACATGAGGAAGAATGTGGGTAAATATGTTATGAATAGTGATATACACATAATTATTGTACTAGACACAGGGAGGACGTGAGAGTAGATTCACACCGTTATACTGGCACTCAGACAAACTGGCAATTTACTTCTATAAAACTGTTCAATAAACTTCCTCTAGAGACTAGGCATCTAGAAATCGAAGAATTTAAAAGATCTATCAAAGCTATTCTTCTACAAAAATGCCTCTATTCAGTTGAGGAATTCTTTGCATAGCCTTAATACAATATCTTTTAAGTAGCACGCCTTCAATACTTACCTATAATTAAAAGTGTTTTATGACTTTAGACATATTGATTGGTGTAAATGTTTGTTTGACGATTGTTTTAACATGTGAAAGTGTTTCTGACAATAAAAAGTGATTTGATTTGATTTGATTGATTAGTTTCTATTCTAGGTATGAAAACTGGAACCATAAACTATTGAAGACAAACTCTTTGAATCTATACATGGACGCCCTAGAAGAAATTGATGCTGGGAACTATACTTGCATGGCTAGCTTACCATCTACCAATGTCACCCTTCAGAAACATTTCTTCCTGAAAATTAATAATAGTAAGTTACTGTAACCATTGTCTCTTTTCTGTGATATCACTTGAAAATGGCATCAATGTTGAAACATGGTGTGATTAAATAATTCAAAAACGGGTACTGAGATTTTTATTTTTATTACTATTTATACTGTAACCATTTATGGTACTCTGTTCGCGGTAGGAAACGACAGCATTCAGTTGGCATTTGTGTGCGTGAAAATGTAATGAATACTTTTTAAATTGCTAATTACCAGTTCACAAATTCACTTGCGCTTATTCAATGTCATACTGGGATCACGTATTCTGTGTTTACTGTGTTTGGAATTTTGGAAAATCAGTTTGACGTACGTGAATTTTAATAGCCCAATAATGACAATCTTTGAATAGTTGAAAAAAATACTTATGCAGCACAGTTTAACTAATATTCAGTTGAAAAACTGAATCAATAAGGATATGATCACATTGGTTGTGTATGTGTACAAGTGCTCGCGTGGTCATGAAAACCAAACGCGCAGATAAGAAACAAAATGTGGAAGGATCAATAGGAACACAAACACACACTGACGTGTCACAACTTGTTTCAATGGCTCTTTCCAGATTTTGTTTCTCGGCTCATGCATGATCTGAAGTGCCCTTGCATATACACACATCCAATGTGATCATACCCTTAGATTTTAGTGTTCCAGCTTTGAGAATTATTTGGATATATTTATTATTGTGTGAAGTTAATAAATCAAGACATTCAGTTAAAAGTGATGAGATAGGTGTTTGATCAATATAGATCAAGGAATAAAGAAATAAGATGAATCAGATGCAAGAAAATAATTATCATAATTTATCATTTGATTTCTGAAGCAAGGCACGTCTTTTGCTGATGAAAGTCTTTGAACAGAATCACTTATTTATGGAATTATTTTTCGATTACATGTTATTCGTGTATTTTTTGACATCCCATATGAATACAACGGTCAGATTCAGTGAGACAGTCATCGGCTACTACCTCTATTCAAGCCATGCTGATTTTTGACATAAATCACACTGCAGCTGGTTTAACGATTCTGAACTCTTTTAAATGTCATTTACTGTTGTTGCTGATTAGAAACTGCTTTTATTAAGCATGGAATTAACCTACTAAAAGATAATGGTGTCTTTCGAATCAAGTTGAAGATTTTCAAGTCAGAATATACAGCTACAGTATTTTAAAACTAAATTTCAACATCAATTCAATTGAATACTAATAAATTATGAATGAATATTTTATGAGATACAGGTGTGAAAATTAACTTTCCAAATTGATTCCGCCTATTTATTTTGATGAGTTTAAATAAGCGACATCACATTATAATTACTACAAGACATGTTCTACTCTAATATAAATTCCTCTTGAATTCATTATTTTCCAGGGAAGGGTCATTGCGGTAAAAACCATTTTTCATGCAACTCAGAAACATGTATTCATCAAAGATATGTTTGTGATGGAAGGTTAGACTGTGCTGATGGGGAGGATGAATCTGAACGAAATTGTGGTAAGTCACTCTCTCTTTTTTTAAAAATATGTTCTCTCAGGAAATCTGAAGTTGGTGGTGTTGATGATAAAAAAGGTCGGAGTACGACAAACTGAGAATTCAATACTAAACTGACCTTTGGCATTTTTGTGTGTAGAACGTAAAGAAACATGAAACCTTGGTTTGCAGCACGGAGTCAATGTTCAATAGGAGCACACGGTTGCCGTTTTTATGCCGATTCTATCAAAAAGACCCATACTCTTTTGCGCTCTTTCTCTCTCACAATTATTCCACAGGATCTCGGGATTCTTTGAAATCTGGCAGCGCTGTACTCCATAAGACTGTTGCTACAGAACAGTTCATAATTCAAATTCAATTTATTTGAAAATGCAATGAAGTATAAATAAATGAATGAATGCACATATCAGTGCTCAATCATAATTATCTCAATATAACCATAGAGAAACAATAGCGTAAGTAGATATCCCATGGTATAGGGAATTTATGTCGCAACTTTTACTGTTATCCCAAGCCGATTACTGACGATTATTGTCAATTTTTACTGTTTTGTTGGGAGTGTAAGAGTGTATGAACGGCACAATTTGAGAGACTACCAGCGTCACACAGCTGCATAGGAAAGAACTATGTGAACTATCGGCTTGGGATAACAGTGAAAGTTGCGACATAAACGCCCTATACCATGGGATATCTACTTACGCTATCGTTTCTCTGTGATATAACGTTAAATATAAAATAATAATCTACAACACTGCAAAATTTGTGAATACATTCATATTCATTCCTTTAGGCTCGACTAGCATAAAATAAAACTTGTGTGCTAGCCAATAGCACACAAAATATAAATAGTTATAAATAGCGGAATATTTTCATACATTACAGAAGAATAAAATATAGATTCCATGTTTGAGGAAATTCTAGATAAACTTTCTCTTATAACTTTCTCATTCTTGAGTTTTCTCTTATTCTTTGAAAATAGATTGGAATGGAAAATAGGATACAATGTGGTGGTTAGAAATGGAGAAAATATATGTTACTATGTCTTGTTCCTAAATCAAAGTAATTTTTTTGGATCCATTTATCAATATTTTCTTGGCTCTGTTTCCCGTGATTTTTTACGGATTGTGAATAGATTTATATTTCTGTGATGAAAAAAATTATATTTCTTATATAGGCTAAATCTGTCTTGAGATGAGGACTTTTAAGGCTGTGCAAAGGCTAAAAATGAACTTTCTACTCGTGATATTTTTCAAAGTTTTTCGATTTGTATATCATCAAGCTATCAAAATGAAAAAAGTTTTCTCAGGAAAAAATGTTTTTTCCGATCATTACTTTTTGAGATATGAGCGCCTGAAGTTTGAATTTTTGGTACAGAACATTTCAAATTCGGTAAGATATAAATCCATGAGATTTAGAGGATGGATTCTTCATGGAATTGTTGATCTAGTAAAACAAAAATTTTCTGAAAATATCAATTTTTGAAAAAGTTATTCAATTTACCAAAAACAACCCAACTAAAAGTTATTTTTGGTTATTTTTAGTAAATTGAATAACTATCTTAAAAATTGATATTTTGAGAAAATTACTGTTGAAAAAGCACTTTGATATTTTGAAAGAAGCACTGTTATCTCAAGCCGATTACTGTCGATTATTGGCGATTTTTACTGTTTTGACCGGGTAAGAGTGCATGAACGGCACAATATGAGAGACTACCAGCGTCATAAAGCTTCACGGGAAAGAACTACGTGGACTATCGGCTTGAGATAACAGTAAAAGTTGCGACATAAACGCCCTATACCATGGGATATATTCTTATGCTATTGTTTCTCTATGGCTTTAGCCTCTCGCACAAGAGCCCTCCACACATAACGGCCACAGTCTTTCGTCTCCATGCTATTATCCCCATCTTAAGGAGATCATCCTCCACTTCATCGGTTGCGTGGTGTCCCCTGTCGTCTTCTGCCTTCCATCCTGGCCTTATAAATTGCTCTTTGCATTCGATGCTCTGCCATTCTCTCAACATGACCAGCCCAGCGCAATCTTTGTGATTTAAGGCTGTGCAAAGGCTAAAAATAAACTTTCTACTCGTGATATTTTACAAAGTTCTTCGATTTTTATATCATCAAGCTATCGAAATGAAAAAGTTTTCTCAGGGAAACATTTTTTCTGATCATTACTTTTTGAGATATGAGCGCCTAAAGTTTAAATTTTTGGCACAGAAAAATGTCAAATTCGGTAAGAGATAAATTCATGAGATTTAGAGGATGGATCCTTCATGGTATTGTTGATCTAGTAAAACAAAAATTTTCTCAAAATATCAATTTTTAAGATAGTTATTCAATTTACTAAAAATAACCAGAAATAACTTTTAGTTGAGTTATTTTTAGTTATTTTTGGTAAATTGAATAACTTTTTCAAAAATTGATATTTTCAGAAAATTTTTGTTTTACTAGATCAACAATACCATGAAGAATCCATCCTCTAAATCTCATGGATTTATATCTTACCGAATTTGAAATGTTCTGTCCCAAAAAATTCAAACTTCAGGCGCTCATATCTCAAAAAGTAATGATCGGAAAAAAAATGTTTTCCTGAGAAAACTTTTTCATTTTGATAGCTTGATGATATACAAATCGAGAAACTTTGAGAAATATCACTACTAGAAAGTTTATTTTTAGCCTTTGCACAGCCTTAATGAGACGGACCACATCCTCACCACCAACGATTTAATTTAATTGTTCGTTCCACTGGAACATTTCTAGTACTCTTTTTTTTTTGCTCAATTAAACACAACTTGTTTCGACATGTCATTGTAGAGGCCAGCGATAGAGGCTTATCAGATAGGCAGTCAAGAAAAGATGGCCACCGTCAGGATACTTTGATTCTTTCCTTGAAAAACGGTTCTTTTGGTTATCACGCTTATTTTCTGTCAGTTATGAGATATGGAGTATTTTTTGGGGGAAAAAGTATAGAGAATAATGGAATATTCATACTGCAGAAGAAAGCCATTAGGATAATTTATAAGATTAATACAATGCGTTCTTGCAGACCTTATTTTAAAGAAAAGAGATTGCTGACGGCTCCTGCTTTTTATTTATTAGATTTAGCAATCTTCGTTATTAAAAATAGACGAATGTATGAGAATAGCCAGGTGAGTCATCCTCATAATACAAGATTTAGAGGTTTTGTTTGCCCACACCACAGACTTAGCCTGCTGGAGAGTGGCCCGTTTTATATGGGAATGAAAATATTTAATTCAATCCCATCTCACATAAGAGAAATTGATGGCTTGAAGGAGTTCAAAAGACATTCAGGGAATTCCTTATTGTATTGTGTCCGTACAGGTTAGCAGACTTCCTTGTTGAATAATGTTTGATTGATGTATGTTATGTGGGATCTGTTGTGTTGAAATAGGAGGGATGGCAAATATTAGATTAAACTTTGACGTGTCATATACTGCGGGATCGTTGCTCCCTTAATGCAGTTTAAATAATTGTGACGAACAAGAAAAGTAAAGTAAAGTAATAATGTAATTAGTTGTATATCCAATCTCAACGAAGAAACAACTCTACGCTAATTTTTTACCGCCATTTATAATTCGCTTATTCTGGAACCCTGCAGGTAGTACAGTCACATATACCCTTACCCTGACCGACTAACGGGTAAATCATTCTTTTTTTTTAATATATTGTTGTAAACTGTATGCAATATAGTCCATTTTGCATATCAATTATTCGCCAACTATTACCGCCCAAACAGTCATTAGTTCATTAATTTTTTGTAATGTGATTCTCAGTGGTTGCTTTAATGAGAATTTTCCTAATCTCTACATAGGTATTGGTTTGCCTAACTAACATACTACTTGGGAACACAATAAGCTTCGGTTGACGTGTGGGGTTCTTTGAACCTTTGGATCCTTGAATCCGTCCCTTCAAAAACAATAAACAATATCTCTTGAATAGATATAAATCGGGTTTGGCAGGACCTTCAATTGTTTGTATTGCATATAAAAAGGTTTTATTTTATATTCAGAAAGTATGAGAACTTTTTTCAATGGAGTTTTTTTTCTAGGGACGTCGCCTTGTCAAGGAAAACTCACATGTGATGGAAGATGTATTCCAGTCTCATGGTGCTGTCAGCAGTTCATTGATGCTAATTGCACAGCCACTGTCAGACTCGCTTGTTGCTCAGAAATTCATAAACGTGAGTATAATATTTTCAGAATATTCCAACTGTAATTAAAAAATATGCTGAATGTCTCCTCAAAACTAGTGACTGTGTACTTACAGTCGAAACAAATATAGTGTACTTTATTTAATTCCGCTCAGTTTCTTTTTAATCGTCCTTTTTTACATAAAAGTCTCTTGTGAATGGATCAATATTTTCCATTTGAAATGAAAATTAAAGATGGATTTGCACACAACATTGAACAGTGAAAGTATAATTCCTATAAGTTGTAATGGGATTATTCATACTTGACCGGGCTGAGTGGGATAGTCCATTTAGAACTAGTGGCAATTATATTTTCACAGTAACTGTTGTGAGTGAATTCAGCTTTATTCGGAAAAAAGAAAACCTTACAAATAGTATGAATAATAGAATAAACATTGGCTACCTGCACTCTCGCACATTGAACCGCCAGATCTCCGTCGCTCAAAATCTACCAGTAGATTATGGGATCAGATAGATAGAAATCAGTCTCTCCCCATTCATCAATTTCTCGACCCTCAACCAGTTCTGAGACTGAAATCCCGCAAACCCCCATGGCTGAGCAACAGAATGAGTAACCAGCAAGCCTTGACTGTATGGCAAGAGCGATGTCAACTGTTGGGAGGTGAGAATAGAGATAGAATCAACGTATCTGCCCTCCCGACGGGTTTCTCTCTGCCTAGGAAAACATGGGTGCGCCTAAATAGGGTAAGGACTGGTTGCAGTAGGGTAAAAGCGACAATCCATAAATGGGGTCTTGCGGAGTCAGCAGATTGTGAGTGCGGTGAAATGCAAACGCTCCACCATATTACCGATGAGTTCCCACTATACAGGTTGCCAACTGGGGCTGCAGGTCTCCTCACTCTTAGTCCAGATGCTCTCCAGTGGCTGAGTCACCTGCAAGTGCCAATCTAAACGTTTATATCGTGTTTTCATGTAACTCTATTTTCATTTTATTTATTTATTGACAAAGCTACTCAACTGGCAATCATATGATTTTAATTTTTCTTGACGTCTCTTCTATAGTGAGGAGTACCTATTATGTTTTTCCCCTGACCATACGAATATAATATATAGAATAAACAAATTGTTTCAACAGTACATCAGATAAGTTATCATCATAAATATCTAATAAAAACTACAATATTATAACTCACGTAATAAATCACGTTTCTCACCATATTTTGTTAATTATCTTTGTGGTCGAATGGTCATCACTGTTCAAATTTCTTCACCTCAACAGATATGACTTTGATATTGAACTATCGAGAAGGGCAGAGCCAATTTTGTATCTCGTCGAGTTGGCTCTTGGGATTATTGAGTTAGTGTAACCGTCCACTGGAACCGTATTCAACCGATCCGTTCGGCCTTTGGATCGGACGAATCTGTCGGCTGTTAATTCGGCCGCATATGGTCGTCCATTGGAACCGTTTACGTCAGTCTAGTTGCCAATTATTGAATTAATACTATCATAGACAACAAAATTTTTCATAAACAATTATTATATTGAAATTTTGAAAATTGAATAAACAAATATCCACTAAATAGTTATTCATTACAATAATCTTACCTTCAACAAATATCCACTAGATTTTTCATTATTAGCAATGAAATTGCTAGATTGATTCATTACTAAGCAGTCTTTGTTCACAGATTCCTTTGAATATCACAACGGTGATACCTTTTGTCTCGCATATCCCACAATGAAACATGCTCTTGAACCAAACTTATCAACTTCTCATTGTCCATAGTTACAACTTTATTAAACAGAACAACTTCAAAAAACAAAAACAAACAAGATTGTGAAACAATTTCAGGTTAGGAACACTTTGTTGTCTCAGCTCGACAAGTTATTTCGGCCGGATAGAGCCGGAAAATCCCATTCAATACGTATCAAAAAATTGATCGGCCGTGCACGGCCGTATGAACCTGTTGCAATGGACGAGCATCTATTCCTTTCTCTGTTGGGGGATCGTTCGGTCGCGTTTTCGGCCGATGCTAGTTCGGACGAAAACGGTTCTAGTGGACGGCCCACCTTGACCTTTGCGCCCTGATAGCTCGCACAATATCTTCTGGTTCCATAAAATTGGCAATTGGCAAATTATTTCTAATGTGCCACCCATCTTCCGTTCCGATTTTTCATTCAAAAACACGCAAGGTTTACTCTTCTCTACTAGTCAGCGTCCACGTCTTAGCACCATAAGTGGCCACTGGTCTGATCAGTATTCTGTATAGCCGCAGCTTTGAAATGCGTTTCATTTTATCGTGCATGGGACAATCCATAACCTAAATTTATGCGCAATAACAATATCTAAAGGTGCGTACAGATATACGCGCCGCGAACAACTTCAAAAAACGAACAAGACTGTGAAACAATTTTAGGTTAGGAACACTTGGTTGTCTCAGCTCGACAAGTTAGTTCGGCCGTATAGAGCCGGAAAATCCCATTCAATTCGGATCAAAAAATTGATCGGCCGTATGAACCTGTTGCAATGGACGAGCATCTATTTCTTTCTTTGTTGGGGGACCGTTCGGTCGCGTTCGGTAGTTTTCGGCCGATGCTAGTTCGGACGAAAACTGTTCTAGTGGACGGCCCACCTTATGATCACTTCTGATTGACATCCTTGTTAATGGACATTTCAATTGAAGTAATCAAAACTTCTAGATTTGATTAAAAGTATTCGGTAAATTTCATTTATGTACCAGAAACTATTGTATTATCTCAATAACCATTGGCTTGATAATTTTTCGATTCACCAATATGTTTTAAATCGGTCAGAACTTATGTAAAATTTTATTCGTAGTCCAATGCAACTGGTCCTAAGCTCATATTATATTTGATGTTTATTGAAATGTACAATCAAATGTGCACAAGCCAGTGACAAATGATTTTTTTTAATTATTGGGATAGTTAAATAATTTTTGGGACATTCCATGATGTATTGAATAGTGCATATTCTGGATATATCTCTATTATAAATGAAGATTTGACTTGAATGAAAAAGACTAAGAAATATTGAATAGTGCATATTTCTGGAAATATCTCTATTATAAATGAAGATTTGACTTGAATGAAAAAGACTAAGAAATATTGAATAGTGCATATTTCTGGAAATATCTCTATCATAAATGAAGATTTGACTTGAATGAAAAAGACTAAGAAATTGTCAAAAAGCCACAGATTTATTGATACTTAGAAAGACCGGTTTCGGTTATTACACCATTGTCAATCTCTGATAAACTAGTTTACTAGTCTTTTTCATTCAATATGAATAATTACCACAATATCAACTTCTCAACTACACAAAAAGTGAAGATTTGACCTTGAGGCAGGTTACTTTCGATTCCAAATCAGATTTTACATGACATTTTATTGACATAATAAATAGATTCTGGAGCATTCCATGAAATGTATCTTTAGATTGAAATCAATATGATGATGAAAATAATGTATCTTTAGATTGAAATCAATATGATGATGAAATGTGTTTAAGCCGTGTACGTTCATAGCCAACCTTATTTGATATTGTCATTGTATTTGAGTAATCTAGTTGTGTGACTACATATTCCTAATTTTAATATCATGGTTATTGTTTTTCAGCATATATCGACAGTGACAACGGAATATCTTCTGCTGATCAACAACGATTGAATGATATCCACTTTCTGCAGACCACAATCTACATTGTCATTGGTAAATTTATTTTCTCAATTTGGCTTGAGACGATTTGTTTTGATTCAACTCTCTTTAGTGAGGTCCCCGTTGTAATGACAGTATTTTATTAAATTGGAGTTGATATCTATGTCTATCATTTGATAAGGCATATAGCACTAATATTTTCTAGCTCTACAACTTTGTCAAATCGTCTTTTAACATGTAGAAATATAATTAACTAACAAAATATTCAATCCCAATTATGGAAATTTATTTTTAAATCATTCAAAAATATTTTTCATATATTTCTAATGAGAAATTATTAATAAATAGTATGTGATACTCTAAATAGGGTTTAATCATGGAAGTGAGAAAACCATGGAACTGAAGTCCAGAATAGAGATTGCAGCAGAAACGGACCGGTAGGCGTGGCTACTACTCTAACATCGGCTAACTTCGTTAACAATCGGTTGTTTCCGTTGACTGTTCCCACGTCGATTGTTATGTCACGTGCTTGTGATGCATGCAAGAAAGACGACTTTTGAGTTACTGAATTTATAGGATTAGTTGATTTATTCATAATTTAATTAATTAATTTATCTTCTACTTCTGCTTATATTACAAGTTGAATTGATTTGATGAACTTTGAAATGAATTGACTAAAACTAAAATTTAGTTGGAGAAATTGTTCGCTTAATATAATAGGATACCGTATGAAAAGTTGGTAAAACGAAGTCTTCTCATTGTAATTCATAATTAAATTATTTTCTTGATTGCAATACTGGAAATAGGTTTTTTATTATTTCCAAGATTATTGGTATCATTCATTGACATGAAAAAATGGATAATAATTAGGCTACCCATAACAAATTATAATTAAATTTGTTATGATGAGGTATGCTATGTTGTGCGGCTATAAACTATTCTTTTTCAAGCTCAAATAATTATCTATTGATGATTGCAGTTTTAAGCACTTCTTAGTCAAATTTAAAATATATTTATTAAATTTAAAGTTTGACTTGAAATCAATGTTTAATTCAACATATTCAGAAAAAAAAACAGCATTGGAAAAGGTTTACTCCGAGCGTTATCAGTTCAAAATACGGTCTTATTTCAGTTGAAATTTATCCTTCTGTTCCCTTTCTGTATGCCTTAAGTGGTTAATGTTAATATTCATAAATTGTTACTAATCGCTAATGTCTAACTTAAGACTTGTAAGGGTTTCATCCAGCGTAATTGATTGAATGAAAATGAGGAAATAGCATTAGAGAAGATATTCCTAGTGATCTCATACCATTGATGGGCGTGGCCTATCGTCTACTTTTGAGCTCAGTTTGCCAAGCAGCTGCAGGCTGCCACTTCAGTTCCAGGTTTTCTTACTTACATGGTTTTAATTCACATTGCAACGGGTTTTCTTGATCGAAGTTGTTTAATATATTATGTAATGATTATATTATTATAGTTTATTAATATATTATTTTATTTTGCAGGTAGTGCAATCGCTTTTATGCTGGTAGTTACCATATTGGTTGTTACAATATGCAGGACTCACATGAAGCGAACGGTTGTTAGTGCTCGGTATCCAGTTACTGATAGACGTAGTCGGCCTAACAATGTGAATAACCAACTGCGTTATCCATATCATCTACGGAATCCTCTCAGTCTCCACCACCGTCTAGAAACCGAGGTAAGATCTCAGCCAAACTTGCATAAATAATAACGATAACAAAAGATTTCAGACAAACTTGCATAAATAATAAAGGATAACAAAATAAAATCTGAATTAATGTATATTTTCATTTCATTTATAAGATGATACATACTACATATCCGAGTTGTACGGTAATAAGATTAGGACCAAATATCTAGGACACTCTTAATGAGTGTCTTAGAAATCTGATGGACCGTTAAACCTGCAGATTTAATGAGTGTCCTGGAAACCAGGCCTATGACAATGAATAGTAAATTATATTTGTACTACTTTTTGTATTCTATAGGTGCGTACAGACTTGAGCGTCACGAACACATGTATTTCGCTTTTTATCAGCTGGTGCTATACTTATATCTGTATCCTACTGTTTCTGCACAAATACAGATATAATAAGTATTTCACCAGCTGATGAAGATTGAAATGCGCGTGTTCGTGGGGCTTACGTCTGTACGTAGCTTGAGTAACTGAAGAAGGTAGTACTGCTCATCTGTTTTATTTTGTAAAAACAACCTCAACTGATGTAGCTTATTAATTTTATTCAGGCTATTTCATTAAAATAGATTACATTTTTTGTGATGGGTATTCACATTTGTGCATAATAATGCATTTGCAGTCAACATTTTTATCAAAACTGTAGTCAACAAACTAAAGAAGTTTGAAAACAGATTTGAACTAATGTGGTTTATTAATAGTATTCAGATTATTTTATTGAAATTAATTACGTTTTTGTGTTGGGAATTCACATGTTAAAGATGTTTATAATAATTATTCATTTGTACTCAAGATTTGTATCATAGCGGTAGTGAATAGGCATTATTTTTTTCAAATATCCATGGGAGATTAAATTTACTATTCATCATGGATTTATCAATTCTTGTAAAATTATGCCAGTTACAGATTAGATTGTGTTGTTAATAGACTTATAATTTTTGTTGAATGAAAGAGACTAAGAAATTGTCAAAAACCACAGATTTATTGATACTTAGAAAGACCGGTTTCGGTTATTACACCATTGTTAATCTCTGATAAACTTAGATTAATTTATTGAAATAAATTACGGTTTTGTGTTGGGAACTCACATTTTAAAGATGTTCATAATAATTATTCATTTGTACTCAAGATTTTTATCATAGCGGCAGTGAATAGGCATTTTTTTCAAATATCCATTGCAAAGATTAAATTTACTATTCACCATGGATTTATCAATTCTTGTAAAATTATGCCAGTTACAGATTAGATTGTGTTGTTAATAGACATATAATTTTTGGGAAGCTCTGTTACATTATAGGTTTTGTTTTATATTTTCCACAGATTTATGACTTTTATTGTTTTTTTATGACTTATTTTGTTGAATGAAAAAGACTAAGAAATTGTCAAAAACCACAAATTTTGATACTTAGAAAGACCGGTTTCGGTTATTACACCATTGTCAATCTCTGATAAACTCAGATTATTTTAATTTTATTATTTTTTTTCTATTGGTCAATACTATAGCTATCTAGTCTAAAGATTAATGAGCTAATTTTTTCTATCCTAAATTACTACTTGAAAAATTGAACAGTGAATTTCTCATTAGGAACTCTTACTGCTATATGTTTAATTAATATGTACACTTATTGACTGCACTATAGAAGCTAGATTCACTCAATCACTGCTCTGCTCTTTCACTGGACACTACTTGAACAAGCACTACACTAGTTCAAACGGTTTCCTCCTTTTGAGCCTCCGCACTAACCCTCCATTGTCTAGCAGCTGGATCGCCTCGACGTTGTCATGTTGGTGCAGTCGCCCCTCGTGCCTCTCCGCATGCCTCTGGATCTCGGTGGATACCAGGTCGACGTGCAGGTCTCTATGAAGCTCGCTGTTCCTGACATACCAAGGAGCATCCACGATGTTCCTTAGCACTTTGTTTTGAAAACGTTGTATGACATTGATGTTGTTGTCTTTGGTATTCCATACGTCCATACTGGCTTTAATATCTGTTTGTACAGAAGTACTTTGTTTCGGATTGAAAGGATGGAGTTTCTTCCAATCAGCCAATACAGCTTCTTATATTTGATTCCAAGCTCTTCTCTCTTCTTCTTCACATGGGCCTTCCAGCGAAGCTTTGCGTCCAAGGTCATACCTAGATACTTGGCATCATTAGCATATGGTACAACTTGGTTGTTGATAGTTATTGGTATGGGCAGGTCCTTCTTATTGCTAAAATTGATGTGAATCGACTTTGTTTCATTCAATTTTATTCTCCACTTTCTAGTCCAATCTTGAATTTTGTTGATGGATCTCTGTAGTTTCTCTGTTGCAATATAAATATTACTGTCTACTGATAATATGGCTGTGTCGTCTGCAAATGTTGCTGTAGTATTCTCATCAAGGCTGGGAATATCGCTGGTATAGAGTAGGTAAAGAACTGGTCCCAGAACACTGCCTTGAGGAATTCCTGCTTCAATTTCCTTCAAATCAGAATATGAACTTTCATGCCTGACCCTAAAGTATCTGTCAGTCATATAGGATTGTAATATATCTGTATATTGCTTTGGTAGCACTTTTTTGAGCTTGAAAATGAGACCTTCAATGCCATACTTTATCAAAAGCTTGCCCTATATCAAGGAAAGCTGCTGAGCAAATTTTTTTCTCTTCTAAGCACTTCTCTATTACATTTATAATCCGATGCACTTGATCTATTGTTGAGTGTTACACTCTGAAGCCAAATTGGTGATTTGGAATTATGTGCTGTCTCTTTGATGTGACTAACCATCATGAAAATCATGAAAATCTTGAGTTAGATTGTTCAAAACTCTTTTGTCTTGGGGGGAACGTGATTGCTGCCAACTCCTTCTAGCTCTTCGTTTTTCAACAATCAATTCTCTGATTTTCGCAGGGTAATTATTTCCAGTGGTTCTTCTTCTGATTTGTGGGGTATTACACCATGCTGCCTGTTGGATATCAGTCACAAACTTCTCCAACTCCCGATCAATATGTTCTTCGTTCTTTAATGGTGAGTTCAATTATATTCTTTCCTCCAACATCTGTTGGAAGCCATCCCAATCAGTGCGGCTATTTGCTAACGCTGGACAAGTATTTTCCTTCCAAAGAATTGAATCACTCAGAGTCATAATGATGGGTGAGTGGTCGGAATTAAGGTCGAAACTATCCTCTAAATGTAAATAATTAACTGATATATTTTTTGTCAGGAAGAAATCTATGAGATCTGGGATTTTCCTCGTATCGGTGGGCCAGTAGGTTGGTTTACCAGTTGAAAGAGTTTCGCACCTCATCTCTTTCATTGCTTCGAAGAGCTGTCTTCCCTTGTGAGTTGTTAAGCGCGATCCCCAATGCACGTGCTTTGCATTGAAATCACCACCAAGAATGAATTTTTCTCCTAACATATCAAGCAATGTCGAATACTCCTCTCTTCTGATGGAATATCTGGGAGGACAGTAAATAGCTGCAACAACAAAGTTATAATTTACTGCTTGAACTGCTACACCTATCAATTGAATTCGATCACTTTCATGTTTCACTTCTTCATGATGTTGTAGATTGTCTCTGATAATGATGGCACTCCCTCCCCTCGCGACATTGCTGGGATGTAAAGCATGATAGATCTTAAAGCCTTTGAATTTGATAAACGATTGATTTGTAAAGTGAGTTTCAGATATAAGACATATATCTATTTTTTCTATGTCTAGAACTGCTTCTAACTCCTGTTGCCGTTGTAACAATCCATTCGCGTTCCATTCCATTATTTTTAGTGAATGAATCATTTGATTTTCAGTAGTCTACTCTGTCTAACTTCTGAAATTTAGATTGTAGTGAGGTGATTATTTGCTCTTGTCTATCCAGTTTTGCCAAGATTAGCTGCAAAATATTATTGGTGACTTCTTCTACTTCACTTTATGGCTCTTCCAATTTCGATCTATTTTCTTTTGAGACAATCTGGGCGAAAGTCAATTTCTTAACTGCACTACCATTGTTTAGATTGTGAGCTTCTGTATTTTCCGTGATTTTTGGTGGTATATTTTGAATGATTTTCTTTCGTGAATCTGCAATAGTTTTTGTTTTAGTAGAATTCCTGATTTTTTGCAATTCGATTGCAACAGTGCAACCTCGATAGCTGTGTGGATGTGCTTCACCGCAATGAATAAATTTTGGTACAGCATCGTTTGGTTTCAAACATTCCTTTGTTTGGTGTTTACCTGCACACTTAACACACCTAGGCTCCTTGTTACAATATTTTTGAGTGTGGCCGTATGCTTGGCAACGTTTGCATTGCGGTATCAAATTGGCCTTCTTCAATGCTTCAACTTCCACTCTACAGCCAAGTATATTTTTCAATTCAAATACTGTTTTTATATCTTCTTCCGCGCTGAATGATACCATGAACATATCTAATGGTTCTCTTGTCTTCCACCTCAGCTTGTTTACAACTTCTAGAACTCTCAATCCTCTTACTTTCAAATCTTCCAGAATCATTTCTGTACTACAAGAGTGATGAAGCTTTTTAATCATCACTCTTATTGGTCTCGACTGTTTATCTTCATAGGAGTGCCAGTTGAGCCCATCTTTAATCAATTCTCTGGTGATATTCCGATAAGTTTCTGAATCAATTGCATTTACTTTAAATGTTTCTTTACTTAACAGTTTTATCCTAAATTTGTCAGCTGGTGACACTTTTTTCAAACTCGTAAGAAGTACATTCAGATTCTTTATACCATCCACAATGATTGGCGGTGGTGGCATTTCTTTCTTCTTCCTCTTCTCCTCCTCACTGATTGGTTTTTCCACAGGAGTGATTTTATTATTCAAATTTTGTTGCTTCTTTTTTGCAGACTCATTTTTGATTTCTGGCGATGGGGTGCTAAGCTTCCTCTTCTTGGTAGCCCGCTTAGTACGAGTTCTGATCCATTCAGTTTCTTTAGCCAATTCTTCTTCATTTGTCGGGTAGTTCTCGGCTGCTGAGCTAGTAGGCTGTGGGCTATGGATCTTTTTCTCAATATTGAGAAATCTTTTTTCCAAATCCTGCATTTTTTGCAAGAGTTCGGGGTTGCTTCTCTCCAGCTCCTTCCTCTTCTCATCAGATTCCTTCCAGGCGATGAAAAGTACCTGCTCGGCTGAAGATTTGAGTTATTTGCTTTTATGTATTGATCCGGTGAACACTGTATTTCTGGTGTATTTGCCATGTTGTTGGTGTCCATGCTCTCGTTAGTGGCTTCCCTTTCTTCTTGCTCTGATGCAGGAAAACTTGGTGGCTTCACTAAGTCGGACATAGTGCGATTTCGCTACCATACATTTCAAACAGCACTCGTAATAAACACTCACGCACACGGAAACGCGAACGGAGCTATATTACCGCCGCGAAAAGCAGGTCGCTTTGCTTGCATAAAATACCGCGGTTGAAGACCGATACTCGATGCAATATTTTTGTTCCACTTTTAATCGTGAACAAACTGCTGACTCACTACTTCTACACTACACTATTACTACTCCACTATACGTCCGTTCTCTACGAGTTCTAGCGCAATACTGAGATTATTTTATTGAAATAAATTACGGTTTTGTGTTGGGAACTCACATTTTAAAGATGTTCATAATAATTATTCATTTGTACTTGAGATTATTATCATAGCGGTAGTGAATAGGCATTATTTTTTCAAATATCCATGGGAGATTAAATTTACTATTTACCGTGGATTTATCCATTCTTGTAAAATTATGCCAGTTACAGATTAGATTGTGCTGTTAATAGACATATAATTTTTGGGAAGCTCTGTTACATTATAGGTTTTGTTTTATATTTTCCACAGATTTATGACTTGGACTTGTACCTCAACCGTTCATCAGGCTTGAACTGCCTTGTAACTTACAACATAAATAATGGAGTACAATTTGTGGGACATCCTGTGGAGCCTCCACCCTACTCTGAGGTATTTTTGTGTTATTTTTCATCACTAAAACATGGGATTGTATTGAGAAGATTTGAGACAGTCAAGATAAAAATAAGGCTGCCGCAAAGTGCAATCCACGAAATCTACACGAAAGTTACACGCTGGGTTGGGTCTGTACAGCAATGTCAACCCAGGTTCACGGTCCACGCTTTTACAAAACTTCCCAGGCGTGGATTGGGCTGGATTCACTTTGCGGCGGGCTTTAAACCGTAGATATTGACCCAGAAATACTGAATGAAGGCGGGCAGAACGTATTAAAAAAAAAACTATAAGTGATGTGGAAAGCAAATAGGGACCAGTTGTCTCAAAAAATCAAATTTGAGATATCATCTCTCCTCAATAAAGAAGACTATAAAGAACAATTTAAAAAATATTCAGATTAATATCTTGAAAAATGACCGAGTTATGCCTATTCAAACATAAAAAACAGGACAATGTTATAACTGGACAATGTTCATATAATCGACGAAAAAGTCGACTTTTCAATTGATTCTGATCAACAAAGGAAATGTTACTACATGACAATCGATTGAAAACTCGAAATCGATATTTTTGACCCTAGTCTATTATTGTCTGCCCTGAACATTTTACTCTACCGACAACTGGTCCCTTTTCGCTTTCCACATCATCTTTATTAAAGAGTTCCTCGTTATAATGGCAGTAGAAAATGATTGGAGGACAGCATTGCCAATTCTCTGTCTTGCCACTGCCTTCTATAGAGGATAGCTGATACCGGTATATCTGATGTAATATTAACTGTTCATTCTTGTTAAAAAAAATAATCAATATGAAAAAATATATAAAAATATCATTAAAATATATTTTTCAATTCTTTAATAATAAATTGTGAGCAGAACGTATTCAGAAAACTACAGTGATGTCCACGTTATAATGTCAGTGGAGAAAGATAGGATAACAGCGTTGCCGAGCCACTGCCTTCTATATAGAATAGCTGATACCAGTATAGCTGATGTTATATTAACTGTTAATTTTTGTTAAAATAATTATATTTTATTCGTCAAGAACGTATATTTTTCTATCATTAATTAATATTTTTTAAAAAATTAAGATTGAATATTTTGAGAATTGATTGTATTTTTACATTGTTGAAAAACGATCAGGCAACTTTGCGAAGCTAGAAAAGGATAGTGCTATATGCTTTTTCGAATGATAGATTGATTGATTGATTTATTTATCACATGCCAGGTCTTAGAAAACCTATTGCATTTATAACATTACAACATTATAGACAAGGATAGAAGGTTAATCAAATACTGTCATTATAACGTGGACCTCACTATACACAAATTAGAATTGATTTGCTAACTAAATAAATGATGTTATTTCAGGTAATTTCGTTGCCTCCTCGCGAAGGTCCACCACCTCCCTATGTCTCGAGGGAAAATGTTTGTAGACAAGGACAAACAGAGAGTGACGCACTATTGGAGAATGCTAGTGCTGCACCATCCAACCAGGAGAGGAATGTTGAAAGTAGTGATGAAACGTACTTCTGGCCCAGAATCGCAGTCAGGAGATGCTCATCCAGTGATGATACACTATCTGAAGAAAATCGAACCGTAAGGCCTAGCGATAGTAGTGATTCTTCTGATAATCCAATGCCGAATTCTGGTTAAAAATGTTAGATAAAATCTAAATTTGTAAGCCATTCCACCACCACAAATTTCTATGACCACAACATACCGTAAGGGAATTTATTTTTCACATAACATGACCACATTATTGTTGTATTGAATGTATTACCTGTTGTTAACCTGTACTGAAACATGTAAATCCAAATTTTTATTGAAACATAATGGTACGTACATATGGGGGGATACACATGTCACAGAGACAAGTAGTGCTTTTAAACTAAATAGTAAATAATAGAGCTTAAATACTGTAGTAGTCTCATACAGACAAAGTTCCGTACAAACAAGTAGTTTTAAAAGAGACGGTCTCACACAAGTTCTCACTCGAACAAGTAGACAAGTAGAGTCTCATTCGAACTAGTAGAGTCCAACTCGAAAAGTAGAGTCCAACTAGAAAAACTACAGTCCGACTGGAAAAGTACAGGTCAACTAGAAAAAGTACAGTCCGACTGGAAAAGTACAGTACAACTCGAAAAATTAGAGTCCAACTCGAAGAAGTAGAAAAGTAGAATCTCATTCGAATAAGTAGAGTGTTTGTAGGAACTAGTTGGCGTGGCGTGTTGCCTACATCTCAAGATGAAGGCATTTCATTTGCTCTAGTAAATTGAATGTCGGCTGTTTTTTAATCATACATATTTTAATCATATATATATATATATATATGTATTATGGTGATGAAGTCACATAATAATATGTGTAAATAATGTCGTAACATCATTCATAGAACTACTTGTTTCTACGAAACATTGTCTGTATGAATTCTATGCCATTGATGGAAACTTATTGAGACCTATTTTCTAAGTTACTATTGAACCAGTCAAGTGATTACTTTCTAGCATGTCAGACTTATGCGTTTTTCTGTCTATAGAATTGAATGCCTTTGCCAGGTCGAGGGATGTTATCAGGAAACGGTTTTTGTTGCCTATTTTTCCACTAAAGTGCCTTATTAATTCAAAGAACGCATGTGATGTGCCCCGATTCTGTCTGAAACCAAACTGACATTATCAGAAATATTTTTTCCTGTTCAATATAACTGGATGGTTAGATGAATTTTGATGCTGAACTAAGTAAGGAGATTGGTCTGAAATTTGAAGTTAATGATAACATCAATATCACTATATAATTTGGGTGAGTTTTGGTTGTTGGTGCTATTATTATTCAAAGGCATCTGCACTTTGATTTGTTTTTTTTTTTTGCAACATATCGTAATCAAATTCTTCTAATTTTAGTTTGAATCTTAATAGTTTTGAATTAGGCTCTTTCATAGAGAATATCCATTGTAGGGGTTTGTGGTCAGTGAATATTTCAACTTTTCTTACATGGTGATAGGGGCGGAAGTACTTGGTTTCCCAAACTATTTCCAACAGTTTTTTTTCAATAGCTGACAAATGTATTCCAGTTACATTAAGTGTTCTACTTGCATAGGCAGGTCTATCTGTCTTTGTCCTGGCTGAGAACTGCTTCAATAGCTAAATTGCTTGCGTCCGTCGTAAGGTTAAATTGTTTGTCAAAATCAGGATATTCTTACAATTTTCAAAATATGTAATGTATTCTGGGTCTTTCATATTAATCTTTTTGAAACATTTAGTTTTGTTGAATGAGTAAAATTATTTATGAATTTTCTATAGTATCCTTCTTTCGTGTCTGGGGGCACACAGAGTCAAATACCACTCAAAAATTTAGCCGCAGAAACTGCTTTGTCATTCCCTAAAATAATATCCTCCATCTTGCGATGTATTTCCATATTTGGACAGGTCATTAGGTGTTGATAGTTTTGAGTGATTGCACATTGGCACATTGCATCCTCACTATAACCCTATCCGACCTGCATCTAGTGTCACCTGTTCTCAAACTATTCAAAGACTTCCATGTTGTGTATGGCAGATGGAAACCGGCAGCCCCTTCCTCCACAAAGCAAGTCTTCGAACTTGTGGTGTTATAAGCTCATTAGTTGTTTTGATGAAACTTTGCCGGGATTTCAATCTGTGTTGTTATCACAGCCATTGCTATATCTTATGCTTTATTTCAAGGAATAGAGTCACCCATCTCAATTAATGTGTTCTTCTCAAGTATAGACTCTTAGACTCTTTGTTAACTAGAATTAAAATGATAGTAACTCAAAATTCAAACTTAAATAAATGAACTTCAAATTAAAGGAAACTCATGCTGGTTTCTCTTATTAAACTTGAACCATTAAAGTTCAAGTTCTATGAAAACATTATTTTGTAGAGGTAATTTTTATCATCATTCGCATTTTTATCTCATACTGAATTATATATAATCATGTTTGAATATTGATGAAATATATAACTACAGTATTTTAAAAGAAAATAATGTTCACTTACAATGTGTCAGCATTTTATATAGGACGCTCACTAGCTATAGATATAAACTACATTGAAGTTTATGTTCATCAATAACAAATTCCTTTATGAAGTGAATGGACCTACAGAGGTCCTGTTTGAAATCAATGAATCAACAGCTGATTTCTAGGGCCGTTCTCTGTTATAAAGAGTACAGCACTGAGCTGTGTTCAAAAGATGATTTTTCAGCCAAGTTCAATTCATTAACTAAACTTCAACTGAAATCTGTATTCAAAGATGAATTAAAACTGTAATTATTCGAAAAATTCAATAAATGTGAATTACTAAAACAAAATTAGAACAATAATAGTCATACAATCAATCAAATTTATTGCCTTACAAAACAAATTTCCATTGAATACAGATTAGAAAATATAATATTCTTAGAACTAGAAATATTATTTTTCAAATAATTTATATTAATTTGGCAACACGAACAAAATCATAGTTTGAGGAGTGCTGATGACTAGTAACAAAACTGAAAAACTATTATATTACTTTCTAAAGAAAAATTATATTGTAACACGTTAGGCTAAACTATAATGTTATAATTATGCAATTCAACCATGTAACAGTAGTGAAAATCTATATTAATAATGTCAACTTAAAACTGGACGCTGTACGTTAATGTAATCAACAAAGAAATCGTGAAAAGTGATCTCGCTATCATGGAAGTGAATGTTGCAGAAATCAAAAACTCTCTTCATTGTCGACCTTTCAACCAAGTCAGCTCAACTCTCTAAAATCAGACAAATTTGTTGCTTGGCTTCCAACATTCAATAATGATGCTCAAAAATCAACTAGTCTACCATCCCAGAACCATAATATACAAACAATGTGCAGTCATATCATAGGAGAAAGTTGAAGCACCTAATATATATGTCGACTCTCATGGAATGCCTCATATGAAGTACATTGTGTTGAGAAGGCTATCTTATGTAAAGGTATTGAGAGATCGAGGAAATGCCACTCGGTAGACTGAATGGACTCGGTGAGACCGGATACACTGGACGAAGACCTTCCATCGGTAGTAGCGAAGGGCAGGGACGGTGGTCAATGGGCCAGTGATTCAACTCTGCATTGTACTTCTACTTCCAAACCTTCTAGACCAGATGGAATCATCCAAACATGAATTCAGCAAAGCATCCGCCTGCAGTGCAATTAACCGAATCAGCAATTAACAGATATGCGCAGTGAGAGGTCGGCAGACTTCTCCAGAAACTTCTGCTGATTTGAAAGAACGTGAAAGCTGCTGCAGAAGCGAATGAGAACCAGTGTGGGTGAAGAAAATTGCTGCAAATCCATCTCCACGATAGAAGCTTTCAATTCTCTGCCAAGTGAGATAGTATTTAGAGCCACTAAAGGGTGCAATTAAAAAGTATTTAATAGACACAACCCCCAATAGCAAACTGGTCGAAGACCTCACAAAATAATTCAATCGGTAGTAGCGACGCTTGTTGGAACGTTGTCGAGAATCCAAGGTTCCTTACGAGTGTGTGATGGTGTGTTCAGATATCTTGTTGAAATTTTCTGATTTCTAAGTGTTGTACTCAACATTTTGAATTCATCTTCTGATGTAGACTCACATGTCAAATGCTACCAAGCATTGCTTGATTTTGTAGCGTTTTTGGACAAGAAGAAACTAAACTATGCAAAGAGAATGGTGTTTAAAAAGAGGGTAGCTTCCGTTGCTCATTACAGTTCACTGCAAAACTCCTCTTCCCGACGACAATAATTCATCACAAAGACGACAGTGATGTAGTAGCGATTTCAGTGATTACAAACATGAATAACAGTGCAAAAGATGAAGAAAAATTTCAAAATTCTACATAAAAGACACCCATATGGCTTTACCTGCTCCGAACTACCTGCTTTGTATGAGACTGAATTCAACGCTACGTTTTGTTGCCAAGATTATGGTTCCAATATATTATTAAAATTGCATCAGAACATTCGGAAATATCAAGTTTTTTTCAAGATTCGATAAGACAAATGACTCGTTATTGAAGCTTCTTCAAACATGATTGACAAAAAACCAGGAATTCACTTGAACGTTTTTAACCATGAGAAATCTTTGAAAATATTCTAGTAGTACAGAAATCAACAGGGATGGTCTTCCAAAAGGTCAGGTATTGGAAAATTATCAAGATTATAATAACGAACCTTTCGATTTCGAAAAATATGGCGAATCTTGGGTAGAGATTATCGTCAATTTGGAAATATTTAGTGCATAAGAGGTATGCTGGAAAACTGATATTACTTTATGCCGTATCAAAGCTGAAAGAGACTGTGCTCAATGACAAATCGTTGGCTTCCACTACTGCTTTGCCAAACATCCAGGTAAATGTCTTGCATAAAGATCTTTAGCCGGAAGAATGTTGTAATTATGATGACATCATTCCTATCCAAAAACTCCTTAAATTCAATGAATCGCATTACATGGAGGTTCGAGTCAGCGACCTCAACAATTCAGACAGAATGTGGTTCCATCTGGCCAAATGCTACAAAGCACTCATGATAATGATGGATGATTTGCATACCTCCTTACACTGAATATAAATTTAATATGTTCTAAGTGACAGTGAAACAATATTACAGTTGTGTCCTTGCATATATGGGAGTATGATAAGAAAGAATTTTGCTATCAAAACCTCCTGCATTAAAAGAGAAACATGGAGTTACTGTTGAATATATAGACCACGGAATGATGATGACTGTGGACCAAACGATTCCTCCAGAAAGACTGTGCCAAAGTGGCGATCTGATCACAACTCTGATCATGATTACATAGTTGAAGGATTCCTGTACGATACCAATGAAGGAGACGAAATCATATTCAACAAAGAAATAGTGAGAAGCCTGGAAAAATTCATGCTGTCTTGGAAGAGAATATTGCAGAAGTAAAAAATTCTCTGTCTACTGTGAAACCAAACATTTGTCAGCTCAACCTACCGAATTCCTGTGTGAAATCAGTATGATATCTGGAAAAATTATAGCTTTTAATAATTGAAGAATAGATTTGATTATAAAAAATGTTGTATAATTCTAATATAAAATAAATAATAAATTTAATAATAAAAATTGATATTCATAGTTTTGGAAAAAACCAGATGTAAATAAACATTACAAGAAATTTATTAACATAGGTTTACATAGGTGATAAAACAATTTTTTTTCAACAGACGAGTCTGTACTTGAGTGTAGGAATAGGCTGCATTTAGTGCATAATAGATATGTCGTCTATTGTTGTCCCTGTGGTCATTTCCTTTTATTACCATCATAATCATGAGTGTTTTGTAGAATTTTTCCAGGCTTCTCACTATTTCTTTGTTGAATATGATATCGTCTCCTCCATTGGTATCATACAGAAACCCTTCAACTATGTAATCATGATCACAGTTGTGATCAGATCGCCACTTTGGCACAGTCTTTGTGGAGGAATCGTCTGATCCACAGTCATCATCATCCATGGTCTATATATTCAACAGTAACTTCATGTTTCTCTTTTCATGCAGGAGGTTTTGATAGCAAAATTCTTTCTTATCATACTCCCATATATGCAAGGACACAACTGTAATTGTTTCACTGTCACTTAGAACATATTAAATTTATATTCAGTGTAAGGAGGTATGCAAATCATCCATCATTATCATGAGTGCTTTGTAGCATTTGGCCAGATGGAACCACATTCTGTCTGAATTGGTGAGGTCGCTGACTCGAACCTCCATGTAATGCGATTCATTGAATTTAAGGTGTTTTTGGATAGGAATGATGTAATCATAATTACAACATTCTTCCGGCTAAAGATCTTTATGCAAGATATTTACCTGGATGTTTGGCAAAGCAGTAGTGGAAGCCAACGATTTGTCATTGAGCACAGCCTCTTTCAGCTTTGATGCGGCATAAAGTAATATCAGTTTTCCAGCACACCTCTTATGCACTAAATATTTCCAAATTGACGATAATCTCTACCCAAGATTCGTCATATTTTTCGAAATCGAAAGGTTCGTTATTATAGTCTTGATAGTTTTCCAAACTTGACCTTTTCGAAGACCATCTCTGTTGATTTTAGTACCACTAGA
>NC_052518.1:101330760-101406953 GCF_014356525.2 Nilaparvata lugens
AATCCTCTCCTGTACCTCCGCTCAACGGGTTTGTATATTATAATGGGACTCTGCAGTTGAAGTATGTCTTTGGGTGAATCGGGTACGTACTGTAATAGATAAGATAGAATAAATAATAGTGATATTACAAAGCCCTCTGTTCTCCACAGTCTATCTCTTCGGAGATTGGTTGAGTCAACAGTGAAATTTGGAACAAAAACGCCCTATATAATTGAATACCTTCTTTTCTCTATGATAATACCCGGGATGATAGACTATTATTTGGTATTTAGGATATAGTCAATTTCCCCAAAAATAGATAGGCCTACTGCCTACAAGCTATGATATTTTGACAACCCAGCATCAGCATTTATGGTAGCCTACACCCCTTTCTGTTTTTCCCGTCAGTATTGGCTGGATTGAGAGCATTGAATTTATTCTTCAGGAATACTGACAGATGCAAGTGATACTACTCACTATGAATTGAAGGAACCTAACCTCACTTTTGAGTTGAGACAGCTTTTAAAAAATTTTAAAGGGGACACATAATTTTGATTGATAAAACTCTGTCCCAATAGAGATTTGGGGACATGGAGTTGAAGAACTGCCAAATTTTAGAGTTTAAAACAGTTGAAAGTGATTCTCACTGTTTGAGATATTGCATAAACATAACCTCACTTTTCAGTTGATACCGCTTTTAGGCGATTTTAAGGGAACACACGATTTTGATTGATGAAACTCTGCTCCAATTAAGATTTGGTTACATGAAGATACAGATTTGTCAAATTTTAGAGTTTAGAACAGTAATTCTCACTGTGAGGATATTGCAGAAACTTAACCTCACTTTTGAGTTGAGACCGCTTTTGGACGATTTTAAGGGAACACGATTTTGATTGATGAAGCTCTGTTCCAATTGAGATTTTGGGACATGAAGAGGCAAAATTATCCAATTTTTGAGTTTAGAACAGTTAAAATAAATGGTGAAGTGGTTAGAAATTATGGGATGCTGCAAGTTAGAGCTGGATTTATCCAGAATCTTTAATGTTCAGACATTGGCTCACGTTTATTTCTTTTGTAATGATTTCAATCGATCCTCCTTATTGAGAATTTAATAATAATTATTATTGAAAGCTTCATGAATGGCTATTAAATGGGATATCTTTCGACCATTAAAGCCATTCTAGACGTACAAGGGTCTTGAATTTCCCGCCATTTTTCTATGTCTATGAAAGAGGGTGATCGCAGCCTAATAGAAAAAGTAACGGCATCCTCAAGCTACGGTAACATAACCTAAAAGAAAAAATGTTCATTGATGTTTCAAATATTATAATGGTGAGTTAAGAAATGAAATTTTTGCTTCCAAATAACAATATATTACCATTTCAAACACAGATAACATGCGTATCTGCTTCACAATACTTCTGCTTGACCGTTCAGTAAACCTGATCACGGACAACGGAGCAGATACAATTTCAACAATATTTCCGCATGCGTATTACAAAGCTGTATTTGACATAGATTCCCCTGAAAGATTGAAGTTTCAGTCATATTTTGATAATTATTTGGATATTTCATAGAATTTTGAACGGGAATTCAGAAAAATATCCATTTTAAAAATATTCTCTGTTCAGAATTTGTAGAAAACAATCAAACGCTCACTTCTATAGAAGCTCTGTCCCGATAATTCCTTCAAGAACCTCCCATTCTGATCGGAAAATCCTCATTATCAGTTCTAAATCAATATTTTCTATAGGTTTCGCTGTAGATATTCTGAATCAGTCATTTATAATCAAGCATTGAAGTTCATGATATCATTAGCATGATATCGATCAGTTTGGGAGCATTCGTTCGTGGTATGTTGGTAGAATTGACTTCTTTGGCGGCCATTTCAATTTGAATTTGAATAGTTACTTTCCCACCAAAAACCTTGAAAATAATCGGAATGGATGCAAGCTATGTCCTATTTATGCATAAATTTGACTCAAACGAGTTTTTTATTGACATGGCTAATGCATTTGACGAAGCCTATTCGGAAAATTTCTGTGAAATGACAAAATATATGGATGCTACACATGAAGTATTGGATTTGTTACATGCGTAATACATTTTAAAACTAAAAACATAGTGTTAGCATTATAAAATCATTTAGATACCCTCAAAATAATGGAGTTCTTCACGGTAGTAAACTATCACCTGTATAATCTACAATATTTAAAATAATACTTCTTTATGTATGCCCATCTTAAAGCTTAGAGAAATCTATCTTCCCAAGTTAGATTTTCCAAGACATCTATTCCCCAGAGAAATCTAACCTTTTTCTGCACAGTTTCCGTGTGAGAAGATTATCATGATGCAGCGAGGACCAAGTAAGCAGCCTTCATGGACTAATCCTACATGAAGCAGTTCCTACACTTCAGATAAGTCTCCACTCTCTTATGACCACTTCACCATTATTATTAGGCCGTAACCTTTAGGAGAATTCAATCTAATCACAGAGAAAAGATAGCATGAGTATACTAGTATCTAGTATCTTATACTATCTTTCCTCTATGGCTTATTAATGCGTCACCAGATCAAAGAAGAAGGATGAAATATAAGCTCAATTTGAAAGAAAACCTTCTTGAAAGAAGCCCAATTTTGTGAAAAGTATGAGACTTGTAGGCTAGTTTATGATTTCATTTGATGATGGAAACCTCTCGAGGTAGTTCCACCTGCAGCTGCTTCAATTGGGACCCCACGCATCCACAGTTTAGGTGGAGTCCGAAACACCACAATGTCCATCCACTACTTGCAATGAGTAGTGTAATCTCATATACTGTATACTCCTGTGGAGGGATACAGTGCTCAATATAATATATTGAAGCAGAACCAACAAAAATAGTTTATTTTGAAGAGTAATAATAAAGAACTAGGTAGTATTTAACTTGCTGTTGATTTAAAATTTAGTCAATCATGAACTGAATTAGAATAAAACGATAAAATATTATTTTGGAAGATCGAATATTCTTTGAAAGAATATCACTAGGACTGCTGCTGTATTCTCATGAAAACATGACACCTCTTCAAGATGAACACCTGCCAATATAGTAAAGTAAGCCTAGTGACTTCACACGTCACGGAGAAAGACTTTTGTAACAGTCTGTAGTCTTCAAGATGATTGAATTTCAACAAAGAAAACGTTGGCAGCGAGGAATTTGAATTATATTCTATTGATTAATCACAATTTCTATGTTATTGTGTCTAATGAACTGCATTCTCTTACAGCTTATAAATATTCTCATCGTAAGTGGATAAAAACTTGATTATTCATTTATTTTAGTTAGGAACAGTAACTAATCAAATAAATAGTAACTATTCAAATCAAATATAATATATTGAAATGACTTCAAAGCCTATATAATGAGCCAGATCTCTACATCCGTCTGGAAGCTGAAATATTCATCAACTTATATATTGCAATGGTTTCAGAGTATATATATATATATATATATATATATATATTATATATATATATATATATTATATATATATATATAGCCAAACTATTGAGGCTTTAACACTATGTTGTTAAGTTTATTATTTTTTATGTGAAATGGATTTCCAAATCAATCTCTGAGATCTAAACTATTAAAATTATCACTATATTGTGATGATTTCAAAGTATATATGTATGAGGTGGATCCTTATACATCAATCTGGAAGCCACATTATTTAATTATAGTGTAGTCATATATTATTTTAGATGTAGACCTATTTCATCATACAACAACATTACTTCAATATATTAATTGATTGAAAAAAAAATATTAGTAGGCCTACAGTGGATAAGGCTACTTACAATACAATAGAGAAACCCAAGAATAATCTTGTGGTGGCGACAATACATAAATATCTTCAAGAATATTAAAACGAGAGTAGATGTTAGAGAACTTTATCCACATAATTATTTATGTGAATAAATAATCTTCATGGAATAGTAGCCTATATAGTTAAATTTTCGCTGATTTATAGTAATATTTATGATGTTTTGAAAGATTTTGAAGCCATCAGATAAATGCTGATGCGCTGTCCACTTGAATCCTCTTGTTAATGCAATTCTCATTCATTGATAAATAATTTTGGAATTTGAAAGAAATACTTACAAATATAAATAATTTCCACATGAGTTGGTTTGGAGGAAAAGCTGTGAGCCTTGGAAATCATGCTTCAAGGACCCTTGTTCAACAAGAAGGTGATTCAAATGAAATACAACATCATAGGATGTTTTATATTGAGAGATAAATTAATTCAGAACATTTTCAATCATACAACAAGACTCAACTCATGGTTATAATGATTATGAACAATACTCAATTCCCCTATAGTTAGAATATTTTAGTGTAGTTCTTTGAATTCCTAGTACAGTGACACTTTGACTCATCAATAATTGGTTTGATTTGTTGATGTGTCACTACTGCATCATTCTAATAGTTTTTGTTTTGTATTTTCAGCTATCACCCACTGTATACAGTGTTGAACTCTGAACATTTTGTATCATACAAAAGTGGATACGCGTTTCGCGAGTGTTCCGTACCGCACAAAAATGGTTACGCGTTCCGCGAGTGCGTTTAAAGTCAAGTGAACGTAGTGTTGTGAAAAAAATTGCTCAAAAGACTGGACGTCACCTCTGGACTCTGGACTTGCTGGTTGCTGGGAGGGCGCATCCGCAACAATGATGAGGTGATATATCCTCTTTGATCTATAAAACTAATTTAATAATTTCAACTGAGTTGTGGTCGATGTTGTAGAAACGTTCCATGATGAAATAAAAACACATAGATGTTGTCAGTTTTCTACACTTTAATTTGATAATTTTTCAGCTTGAAAATGTGACCTGTGTGGTCACGAAACCATGGTCGTGTACCAAATTAAAGTGTAGAAAACTGACAACATCTATGTGTTTTTATTTCATAATTTAATAATTATTGGTCAACAACATTAACACCCATTTGAGTTTATTTCACCCAAGCTATAAAAAATCATTTTCTTTTGAATATTTTCACTTTTTGATTTTTATTTGTCCATTTCAAGACATGGTTAATCAAAAATTAGATGACTTTTTCTCTTCATCAACTCTTGATTTTTATTTCTTGAAGACCTCAAATTATTTTCATTCTTCTATGAAGGCTATAGAGGAGAAATCCACTTGAATGTTTTGTCTCTTTCAGTAGTTCAAGCTAAATAACTTGCTGTATTATATGAATTTGACTTTGTATTTATTGTATAACTATTTGAACTCCTTGAATAATTGTTATGTTTGTTTGTTTCCAGGTTTGAGCTGAGTGAAGTTTGGTGAGTCAGCAATTTCAAATTTTTCTACTACACAAAAGGTCCTCACACACATAAACATATTATTTAGAGATTTTCATAATAATAAATGTTCCTAAAATTTGTAATGATATGTTGTACATCTTTACTGGTGGGATGTTCTACATCGTTGTCATGTAGTCGATTCAAAAGGTTTCAGATCTCGCGGTTTTTGTTGTTATTGTATTTTGTTGGATGTCATAGGGAAACCATCAAAAGTTGTCAGATAATGAGACAATTTTCCTCAACAGTAGAGTTGTACAACATACATATCAAATTACATTAAAAATTATTCATTGATATTTCGATAACTACACTTCTTGTTTCCAATTCATTATTTAAAAATGAAATTGGCCATAAATTAATTTCTTTTCAGAGATAATTCATGCTTTTTCAAGTAGAATGTGTGTGTGAGGTTACACGGAATTGTTGTCAGTACACATGTTTTTTTCACACACACAAATACCAACACATAGATTTATACATATAGATTTAATACAGCAGGCTTCCAAGGAACATCAAGGATCATCATGGATCATCAAGGATTCCCTGACCGTTTAAAAACTTAATTTAAATTTTGAGTAACTCATAATTTTTGCATAGAAGTCTGACATACAGTATTCTGAAAATATTCTTGTTAAAGTAAGAATGAGTTACTCATTTTGTATTGATGTTTTTGTTATAGATGTAGCATCCCTTATTCTGTCCCTTTGTGATGAGGTATGAAAGAAAGTATCCACTCAGACCAATACAGCCAGACCCTGTACTGAGTACCAATTGCTGTCAATCATAGAGTTGGAGGCTTATTTCAGTGGGCTCGGCATGCTGATTATGCTTCCAGCTCAGTGAGACAAACTCACTCCTCTTTAAATTATTCACCCCATCATTAGGAGCCCCTTAGAAGTAGGAAATTTAGATTTGATTTTGCAGTCAGCACACTTTTTAGATTAAGGATAGGGTTTCAGCACATCTAGTTCAGGTCCCTCACCACACACGGTTTGTTTCAATGCACCAACAGATCTAAAATTCCTTTTTTCAGGACCTCATTTAAATGAAAGACAGTAATGACATCCACCAATGCAGCTAGACCCTGGGGTGGTTGTTAACTGTCGATCACTTGGAGCTAGGATCTTAATTCAGTGGGCTGAGCATACTGATTTGATGGTCCACTCTGTCTCTCTCCCCAAACACCAACCTCTCTCTCCTGTCCAAGTCTGTTGGAGGCTTTTTTTCTATTGTATTTTCTGTGTTTTTGTGTACATGTCATGTGAATTAAAGGCTAGGCTCGAGGCTCCAATTGAGCTGGGTGAACTCATAGTTTTAAGAGTTTCTTTTTGTCAATGTGTACCGTGATTAGTATGACTACAATAGGTCATTTAATGTGTGTTTCTATGTTTTAAAAGTTGTAAGTTTGTACAATTATTTCCAGGTTTTTATCAAATTTTACTCTCTTAAATATGTGTTTCTACCACTTGATTTAATACTATAATTTCTCTAATAACCGTAAAGAAATACATTCCATCACGGGTGATAACTCCAGATTTTTTTTCTTGATTATTTGTGGAATCAATGGTGTAAGAGAATATTATATCAACATCAATATAATAGAAAAGGTAAGAATAATGATAATTGCAATATTCCATAGAAATGATCAATTTCTATTCCTTAAAAAAAGTAGGACTTCTAATCTTCAAAAAAATCTTACAAATGTTACATAATTTTTTGTAAAATATTGATTTAGAATCCGAAAATAATTTGGCCTTACATAGGCTGAATCTAATATTAGCCATTATTAAAAAAAATATTGATTAAGAATTTCAAAATAATTTGGCCTTACATAGGCTGAATCTAATATTTGCCTACATAAAAGTAACACAATTTTTTCACTTCACTTTACTGAATATTATTTTATAGTTTTTCTGTATTTACGGTACTTTTACCTGTGTGTATGTATTGGTACCTGGTGTATGTATTGGTGTGTATATCCTGTTTATACCTGTTTCCTCTGTTGCAGCTGTGTCAGTGACACACCTCGGTGGTTCGGAGTCCACCTAAAACTGTAGGTCAAATTCTGTGATTGGAAGGATGCTTTCAATCACAGAGAACCAAGTTTTGACCTGATGGAGTCAACTTTTGACTGATTGTCAAAAACCTTTGACAGTTAGTCGAATTTTGACTGATTATACTTATTATACTATCATACCTAATGATTTACTAACAGTTATAATTATATTATAATTTCAGTTGTAATTTCCATGGAAATGTGCCTACATAGGTGTAAAACCTGTGCGTAGACACGAGTTGCTGTTTTGAGCAAAATATATAATTAATAAGGAGCGAATGATTCAATGTAATTCGGCTAACTTACTACACAAGATAATAATAATCATCAAGAAACTTAATATGATAAAGAAAATTATACAGAGTGGAAAGATGATACAAATTAATTATGCAATGAAAGAAAATGTTCAAAGGTAACATATAATGTACAATTCCAACGGCTATGACTTCAGATTCCCAGCACCGCGATAGTAGACAGAGCAGCAGCACTACAGTGAGTACGGTATTATTAGTAATAGTCAGTCAGTCTATAATTCGATGTAGTCAGTTGAATAGTTGTTTATATTATTAAGGTGTTAACATCTATAATTAGATGTTATGATCGCCTCTGACATATCTCTTCCCAGATATACCAACCACTCGGAAACCTTTCTCTTGAGTACTGCGCAGCTCTGTATGTTTTTCAAGTAAGGAGGAATATTTCTGTAAAGGATTTGTGATATGTAGGATGAATTCGTGACGGAAAAGGTTCTTACTAGTCTGTCTGTCAATATTCTCGATGTATTTGAACTGCGGGTACCATAATTATGAATGTGATGCACAAAGATGTTTTCTGAATTCTTAAGAGAGTAGATCAATAATGTTTTTAAATAGAGTTGTCTCAAGTTGAATACATTGAATTCATTGAAAAGCGCGTGTGTTGGATATCTACGACCCTTACCAAGAGCTGCTTTGATGATGGAATTCTGGATTATATTGAGTGGTTCCAAAACCGATCTATAACCTCCACCCCAAGCTATTATACCTCCCATAAGCAATGATTGGCAGTATGCAAAGTAACAGAGCCTCAATTCAGCAGGGAATAGAATGTCATGGAGTTGCCTGAAAACAAATATGAATTTCCTTAATTTATTTTTCATGTAATCCACATGATTAGCCCAGTTCATAGAGCTATTGAAAACGATTCCCAAGTATTTGTGTGAGTCGACTTTTGAAATACTCTCACATTGACAGTCATTTGCATTGAGATTCCCTCAAGCATGCAGCTTTATACTTTCGATGTTGATGCTCAAGTTGGACCTCAAAGCTATGGGTAAGAATTTTGTTTTAGAAACTTTCACTGTGAGTGAGTTCTGATCAAACCATTTTTTAACCAGACAAAGATCCCTTGTTGACGATGCAGTAACTTCTTCCCAGTCTGAACCATCAAACAAAATAGCTGCATCATCAGCAAATAAAAACATTTTACCAGTTATATTAATTCTTGACAAATTATTGATATAAATTAGAAATAGAATCGGGCCCAAATTACTTCCCTGCACCACCCCATAGTCTATTGGTAGCGTAGCACTCTCAATATTGTTGATTGTAACAAACTGCTTCCGCTCCCTCAAATAGCTGGAAAACCATTCTAATGCTTTCCCTCTTATGCCAACCTGTTCTAATTTGTGAATTAATTTATGCCTATCCAAGGAGTCAAAAGCTTTAGCCAAATCAATGAAAGCTAATAGACCACGCTTATTGTTATTTATTATGCTATTTATATCCTTATTTATATTGAAGAGGGCATCGTTTATATTTCTTTCTTTCCTAAATCCGTACTGAAAATCTGTAAGAATTGAGTTGTCTTCTAAGTAAGAACTAAGTTGTTCTTTAACAACTTTCTCGATAATTTTAGAGAAGACACTTAGGAGCGAAATTGGTCTATAGTTAGATTTGTTGGTTGCATCAGATGACAGATTTTTTGAGATTTCCAGATAAATATAGGCAGTAGCCATGATAATTTATAATCCATAACATTGGTTATAGTAGGCCAACAATTTTCAATATCCACTAGAGGTGAATGATATAATTGAATATCAGAGAAAAATAGAGTCAGTCAAGTCATATTCCTACATAGAAGGTTTTTAAAAGTTTAGTTACGCCAAAGTAGCAATGAAAGCGTTCAGTTCCGTATCAGAATTAATCACTGTGACCCTACCCTTATCAACTGGTCTTACCTTTATATTGCCCGCTTTATCCACCCACACATACTTGAATCCGTGATCCTTTTGCAGCTTCTTTACCTGAGATAATATCCTCCTCCGCATCGCAGTCAGCGACAAGTTGATGAAAACGGAGTGTTCCTCACCCCGAACACCAACGTCACGCGAAGAAAGATTCCTCATTTGTTTTTTCTTGTCGAGGACCATGTGTGCGACATCGCGTCGGACGAACTTGGCTATGATGCCCGGCGAGCGTTGATTTGCTCCCTTGGGAAGGCGGTGACAGCAGTCAATCGCCTCCGGACGCAGCTCGACTCCGACCGCTTTACAGGCAGCCAGCACCAGGTCTCTGGTATTTTCTTCACGCGCAGCAGGAATCCCGTGTATTTCGAGGGTGTTTCTTCGCCCATATTGTTCGAGAGCATCCACCCTCTCATTTAGCATATCCACATTTTTTTTCAGTTTGGTATTTTCGGATTGCAAGTTCGATATTGTAGCCTGTTGGGTTTTGATTATTTCCTCAAGCCTGACTAAAGTTTCAGAAGTGGAGCCAAGCTTCTCCAGACAAGACTGAAGGGATATTTCCAGCCTTGACTGTCCCTCACTGAGATCACACTTTAAATCCGCTATAATTGTCTTGAAAAGGTCCATAGAAATCGGAACCTGCGCGCCGGAGATGGATGAGGACGCTTTCACAGGTGTCAAGTCTATATTTTCATTACGTTGGCTTTTTAACTTAGCCACGCAATGTTTACAAGACCAGCAATTGGCCACTAAAATATCCAATTCGGCTTCACTTATTTTTTTTCCACTAACACATTGTCCGTGAAACAACGATTTACAGCCGGAACACACTAACTTGTCCTTAGCTTGGCGATTAACTGAGAGTTTACATTCAGCACATACACTCATTTTACTTGATTTAATGGAAACTTGAAAATTAAATAATAGTTCGAAAACAAACAGAAATCAAAAGAAGCACGGCGAGGAACAGGTGAAGACTATCGCATTGAAAGATAAGATAGAGAGCAACTAACCGAACGTCCGCTCACGGCAAGTTCCAATCGACAACTGATGGTTGATTCTTGCAAGGTTTTATTTTTGGTACAGTAATAAACAATTCAATTTATTAATTATTAATTGATTCAGATTTATTACAATTATTCATCATATTTAGTAAAGTTGAAATGTTGTTGTAATCTAATGAGGAGATGAGTAAGTATGTCAACTTTTAAGTTTCTGAAGCCATCAGATAAATGATGATGCGCTGTCCACTTGAACCCTCTTGTTAATGGAACTCTTCAATGAATACATTGCCTCGGTTGGCCGGGGCACTGCAGCCGACTGGTCAACTTGAGGTGGACGACGCTGACCATGCAAGGGACGCTGTCTTTGCTCTTTGTCCCGTCACCCACTACGAGCTTATCGCGGTAGTGGTCAGTATGAGAGGCGGCTCGGCTCCGGGATGGGATGGAATACCGACCAAGTTAATTAAAAACAGCATTAACACACTATACAATTACCTCTGCTACACATAATATTAATTAATCTTAGTTTAACAACAGGTAGATTTCCGAATGTCTTTAAAATTGCCAAAGTTGTTCCTATATTTAAGTCTGGACAAGAAAATGTTACCTCAAATTTCAGGTCAATGTCCATACTTTGCACGGTATCAAAAATGATGCGTCAAAATACAACTCACAAATTACTTTGAGATTGAAAAAATAATTTCCAATTCTCTATTTGGCTTCAGACAAGACAGTGGAGAAATGGGCAACAAAAAACGGGTGATTGTCACATTCCTCGACCTGGCAAAAGCATTCGATTCTATTGATAGTGAAACTCCAGCACGCCGGCGTTGAATCCCTGGACTGGTTCATTAGTTACTTGGAAAACAGGTCGCAGTTTGTGTCCATCAACGGTAAACAGAGTGACCCAAAAAGCATCGAGTATGGTGTGGTTCAGGGTAGTACCCTGGGCCCCCTACTATTCTCTATCTATATCAATAACATAACTAGAGTAAATATTGAAGGGAAACTATTGTTATTCGCCGATGACACTGTTTGTTGTCTGGAAGTTCTATGAACAGGCCTCCTCAGACCTACTAAAAGTTAAAAGGTGGTTGACCAGAACACCCTATCCTTGAATGTCGGAAAAACCAAGTCTCTGCCTATATACTTTAGACAGGATGGCGATCCTGGGCTGAGAAGGCTTGCAATACACTCCTGTGGTGATCTGCGGTCGGCTGCCTGCGGCTGTGACGAGGTTGAGCGTGTGGAGCAGTATTGCTACTTGGGAATAACAATTAATCACAAAATGAGTTGGTCCCCACACATTGTCAACCTTAAACGGAAATTGAGAAAATTATTGTATGCCTTCTCACAGCTGGCATGCATGCTGGCTGCGGATCAGTGCAGGAGTGTGTATTTTGCGTATGTTCAGTCGCTGCTTCAATATGGTGTAGTGGCGTGGGGCGGTGCCTCGGCCGCTGTGCTTGAGCCTCTGGCTATCACGCAAAGAGCGCTTATAAAAATTATTTTAAAGAAACCAGTCATATATTCGTCAGGCCAGCTCTTCTCCGATTTCCAGGTCCTGGATATCCGCCAGCTTTACTTGAAATCCATCCTCACATTTATAAAAACAAATAAAACTAATATCTTCACAAACTTACAACATGATTATCCAACCAGACACCGAATAAACTACGGATATAACTTTCCCAGATCAACCTTAACGTCACTGAACAGTAACCCCTTTCTACTTGCCCATTTGATTTATCGAAACCTCCCACAAACAATCATAGATGCAGAAGAACTTGGTGCTGCCGCCTGCAAAAAGAGAGTAGGTTTTTGGCTACGCTCTATCGGCCGGTTGGCCGCCGCGGCGCTGCTGGAATCGCCTTATATGTGACACAAAGCAATTGGCACATATTCATCCACAAACATCACTAGATTGTGATTTTGTGTTTCAGCCCTTCATGCCTCACCTGAGTTTCTTTTATTTATTATAATTATTATTATTTATATTCTGCTTTTATATTCTACATTTTATTTAATGTTTTTAAATCGTTAGTTAGATAGTCACCAGAAGATGAAGTTTTCTGAGTCGGGTACTTGTGCTGTGTGAATGCGTCCGTTGATACAGTTTGTATTTATACATTCATACAGGATTTAACATTTTTTTTACTTGTGCTGTGTGAATCGTCGTTGATACAGTTTGTATTTATGCATTCATACAGGATTTAACTTTTTTTTATAGGCTAAACTTGAATTAATATAAGTTATTGATTGTAGTTTTTACACTATTGTTACCTGTATAGATTAGGTACTCTTTCCCCGCGCACGGATCAACAGTCCATGCGGGGAAATAATTATTCCATGACTATCTATTTTATTTTTCCATGTGTTTTATTGGAATAAAGAAATTGAATTGAATTGAATTGAGTTTAAGCCATCTGTCAATCAAACAGATAAGTTAAAAAATAATTTGTAGAAACAGTAATTGTAGAGAATAAACTCTTTCAGATTTGAGTAATGTTTTTTACTTGCATTAAACTTTAGCATGGGGAGAAAATAGGTTCACTAGCGCTATAGCCTGGTTTTCACTAGTAGAGTTAGTGGTCGAGTAACTGGCATACTACACTTCCGAGCTAACTCTACTCTACTTACTTGGTCGAGTAGCTGTTTTCACTACAATTGAGAATAGTAGGTAAAGTGTGTTGTCTAGTGAACAGAACTAACCTTAAAATGTCAATACGAAACATTCATTATAGCCGTTTAGCCACAAAAGTTTTAAAAAAAGCGCTTAAACTGATAGTTTAATAATATGTTTTCAAACATATTGATATGTTTTTACCTTCCGGAACTCGCGCCCTACTCAATCACACGAGCAGTAGCGTGTTGTAATTTTTACAACATCCTATTTTTCATGTGTTATGTAGACTACTCTGTTTACTTTCAAAACATATTAATTAATTGTATAATCAATATTTTCATCTCATTGGATTATTTTACGCCTATTAAAATTTGCATGATTACCTTTTCTTAGCCCAATAAGGTATACCAAGGAAAGCCAACAATTTATTCTGTGTTATTGGTTCGTTGGCAGTCTCTTTCCCTATCATATGCACTGTCGTGACTAAATGGCACCTAAAGACTGAACCATCGCTCGGTTGATACTGCAACTCAGTGGAGTGATGGGGACAAAGTTTGGAATGCATAGGTGACTCATTCAATAGTGTTCTGTGCAGCAAAAACCTGACACTGCCGGAAGGTTAAATTTGATAGCCTACGGCACAACTCTACTCTACTAGCTCGAGACTGTTTTCATTATCATAGTGGTGATAGAGTAGAGTGAGAAGCGGTGGTGTGGGAAGGCAAGTGGTAGAGAACTATCCCACGCTGCTATCCCACTCGGCTTTGAGGTCTCTGGTGGGACCAACTACCTGAAGGTAGAAATGCAACAGGTTGTTGGGATCGGACAGGGGTGGCCTATTGTTTATAAAGATGACAATATTCTTCCTTCATCCTTTTTCTATTGTTCTTTATTAGTTGGAAAGTATGACAATTTTCTCAATTTTGAGCCTTCCCTGTTGCTGTTGACTATAGAGAGCACGTTTCGGAGTAGATATTTTGTGGACCCATGAAAGGTCCGTACCGCCCCTATTATTCAACCCCGTACTGCCCGGTATGAAACTGCTATAAAAATATATTACACTTCAAACTTTCATTACACTACAAAATTCTTATTTCGAATCAAATATTGAGTTTCAGTATGTAATAATATAGTTCATTTGATGAGAAAATTAAGTAAAAGCATTAAAAAATCATACTCTCTAGAGATCTATCTGTCTATGGCACACAGATAATCTTTTACTTTTATCATAGATATACACACATAATCGTTTTTTTACCATAGACAGATAGACCTCTAGAGAGTATGATTTCTTAATGCTTTTACTTTATTTTCTCGTCAAATGAACTATAGGTAGGTTAGTAGGTAGTTGAACGTCTCATACTTCTCACCAACTTGATTCTGAGCCTAATAATTCCCTGGACAGAGTGATTTTACTTTTGCTGTATTTTTACTCATGTAGTAGCTGAAATGCATCAAAATGGTAAATGAGATAAGCCTACTATGAATTTCGATAGCTTAATGATGTGATTAAGGCTCCCTTTCCCCAAATTACGCTTAACTTGAGCTAGTTTAAACAGAGAAAACTCCTATAATTGTAATTGTAATTCTAATTGTAATTCTGTGGTTTAAATTAAGCCTCACTATTCCAAAGGTATTAGAGGTATTATTTTCTTGTTCTTTGTTGATATCATATTATTAGCTATCTCTTAGAAACAAGCATTGTCACCTGAAAGATGTTGTGTTATCAATAGATACTGCTAAATTTTCTAGTAAAAATAGATTGGGGTTGCTTTGTAATAACACTAGTAACAATAATTATTATCATAGTCCTTAAACTCCTAAATCCATAGGACCACTTGCCAATATGCATGTGTAGCCTAGTACTCCACATTACTCCAAATCGTGCTTTCTTTAGATGACAAATTACCTTTGGGTCCAACTTTATTCATACTAGCCACCAACAATGGGCATTCATATACCTAGGAACAATAGCTGACCCTTTCCAACTACCTGTTGCTCTGTTGAAGTTTAAAAATAGACTTGGACCCAACACAGACCTTGAAGCCTCCCACTCTACTCTACTAAAAACTAGTACTCTACTAAGAAAGTTTTCATTGGGAGAGTTCACAAGATAGTTAGTACTTGCACATGGAGCCAACTCGGCTCCGTGAACTTGTAGTGCACAAGCCCGAAAAAAATTGACAATAAACTACGAATTTTGTGTCGGCAGAAAATTGACAATAAACTACGATAAACAATAAACAATTGACGATAAACTTCAATTTTTTTTTGGGCTTGTGCACTACAAGTTCACGGAGCCAACTCTACCACCAGAAAACCAGGCTTATCTGCTTTGTCGAATGATAGACAAGGATAGCAGCACCAATGTTATCAAATACAGCCATTATAACGTGGACCACACTACGTCAGTGTTCCAGAAGCTACATGGACCTCAGTATGCCAATTTAACAAAGCATTGTTGATTGCTTCTCCAACGCTAACTCGCGAATTCACCTGTCAAGTTTCAGAAGCAATGTAACAATAACCATAATACAATTGTTTGGGGGTTTAGTTGGACCCAACTAAGTTTGACCAACTTCTCAGATCAACGAGGATATTATTGTTGTGTAACATTTATTGTTGTAACAAGAGAGGCCAGCTATTGGGGAACGAAGCTAAAGTTCAAAACAAAGGATACCCTTACAACTCTACCTTCTCCAGTGAGGTCCACGTTATAATGGCAGTATTATAATTGGTGTTGCTATCCTTGTCTATCATTCGACAAAGCAGTTAGCGCTATCCTTTTCTACCACCGCAACATTGCTAGGTCGTGTTTCAACAATGTAGAAATAATTATAATCACAAAATATTCAATTTCAGCTATTAAAATTCATTATTTAATCATTGAGAAATATAATTGGCTGATAAGATATAATTAAAAATCTTCTTAAAAAGTATAAATTCAGAGCTACTCTCTTGTATTTATAAAATAGAATTATAGTATAGAATTATATTATACTCTTTAAAATTAATAAAATAAAATAAAAAGAATACAATTATAACAACTAGTTTCGGTGATCACACCATCGTCAGGTTATGAAAATAAATTTAATATATATAATATTGATCACTCTTAACAATAATTAACAGTTAATAAAACATAGAAGGCGTTGGAAGACAGAGAATCGGCAACGTTGTTCTCATATATTTTTCCTCTGCTATTATAGAGTGGACCTCACTATAGACCAATAGCTTCAAAGGCCTAAGTCACGTTTTCTAACAAGAAGGAATATAAATAATTAACAAAATGTCCAACTCCAATAATATAAATTTATTATTTTTTGGTCATATCATTGAAAAATATATTATCTTGAAGAATAAAATACTATTGATTCTTTTGAACAAGAATGAACAGTTATTATTAAAACAGATATACCGGTATCAGCTATCCTCTATAGAAGGTAGTGGCAAGGAAGAGAATCGGCAACGTTGCTCTCAAATCTGTCTCACTTCCATTGTGAAGAGGACCTCACTAGGTACACATTCACTGGAAACTGATAGTTTTGTTCCAATGTGTTTGAATTTGGGTTCCAATGAATTTGAAAAAAATCGGTCTAGTAATTTTTGAGAAAATCGTGATAGAAATTTAACAAAATCCATTTTTCTTAAGAATATTACGGAGCTCCTGCAATTTTCCCATAAATGAGACTCATGTCAGTTGATAGGGCCGTTTAAAGCCGTTTTCGAGAAAATCGTGAAAAAAATGAATTTTTAGTCATCATCCGTCATTTTTTCCGCCATCTTGAATTGAATTTCTTATTTTCGGATCCTCATGGTATAAGGACTTTAAGTTTAAAATTTCAAGTCAATCGGTTAATTAGGAATGGAGTTATCGTGTTTACACATACACACACACACACACACACACACACACACACACACACACACCACACACACACACATACTATACACATATACATACACAGACCAACACCCAAAAATCATGTTTTTGGACTCAGGGGACCTTGAAACGTAAAGAAAACTTGAAATTAGGGTACCTTCATTTTTTTGGAAAGCAATACTTTCCTTACCTATGGTAATAGGGCAAGGAAGGAGACTAGAGAAAAAGGAGAAAACGAAGGAGAAGAAGGAGAAGAGAAAGAAGAAAGAGATTAAGAAAAGAGGAGAAGATTATGCTGTTGTAAGGTTGATGTAAGCTATGGTTTTGGAGAAATCTGGGAAGTTTTCTTACATGGAGCTGAGAATAAGGATTGGCTAGGCTCCACCAAATTAGGTAATTCAATTACAGGGCAGACCTCGTGTTTTCCCAACTCACATTCTGGAGAGAATCTACCTCCTCCTCCTCCTCCTACTCCTCCAGCCTTCTCCTCCGCCTCCTCCACCTCTATAATCCAACTCTCACTCCCCCTCCCCCTTTAACTTCTGCTCCTTTTACTCTTCCTACTTCTTCTCCTTCTCCTCCACTTCCTATTCCCATACATCCTTCTCCTACTCCTTCTCCTTCACATCCTTCTCTCCCTCCTCCTACTCCTCCTCCTCCTCTCCTCCCACTTCTCTTTCTCCTCCCCCTCCTCAACCTCATCCTCCTCCTCCTTTGGTAGAGAGTTAGTGGGGAGGATATTTTTAATATTCTTCCCGAAGAACGGACATTGATATGTCCAAAGCTCCGCCAATTTATGTACATGCATAACAATACTATCTTTAATTATTACAAATTGCTTTTTCGTATCATATACAGTTCTATAATATTATTTTCTTAATCTATAATTTTGCTGTATTGTAAGCTATTATATATAAGTGTATAAGCCAGTATATATTGTAATCTACATAAAGTACTCAATCAATCAATCCTCCTCCTCCACCACCTCCTCCCCCTCCTCCTGCTCCTCCTCCACCTATTCATTGTTTTTTCCCAACTTACATTTATGAGTCTCACCATAAAAAAATTACAACAATTCAATTGAAAAGGTAATCTTTTATTTTTCAATTACAGTTTTATGTGTTATCACAACCATGATAGTACGTACATCATCAAAAAAGTTAACATATCAGGAGAGTGTTTTGAAAAATGGAAATAATGTCTCACAAGGGATACAGAAAGAGTATTATAATATGTTCAGAATCTATTTCCCAAATAAACTTGGATATTCTCATTCAATTGGCACAACATCTTTTCAGTTTGGAAGTAATTCCAATCATAGTCATAATTATAATATTATTGACAGGTATGACAAGAAAGGCTTAATTTGACATAAAAAATGTGTTTCATATGATTTTATTTCCTGCTTCTTCATACTGCTCCTCTTGTTCCCACTCCTCCTCCTCCTCCTCATTAACTAGTTCCCCTCCAACACCTCCTCCTCCTCCTTCTTCTCCTCATCCTTCTCCACCAAAATTGGCTTCAAGATTTTTCAATATTCTCAAGCTCGTTCTCCAAGCTATTTTTCAATATCTCAGGCCGGTTTCCGAGCTCGGGATTTAGCTAAGTTGTAGACTTTAAACAGCTGGATTCAGAAAATTGGCTCTCCGAAACGGGGCGTAGTCGTAGTCATTGTCATAGTCACGTTTGAATTAAATTTCGAAAAACTACAAAATTGAACACAAAATAAAATAAAATAGTGTAAAATTTCAGCTATTCTGAATTATTTAGGAATGTTTAATTTCGTCAAGGAAAAACAGTTCCAATTATAGAAATGAGAAAATAAAAACTGCGACTACGCCCCGTTTTGGAAAGCCAATTTTCTGACTCCAGCTGTTTAAAGTCTACAACTTAGCTAAATCCCGAGATCGGAAACCGGCCCTAAAGAATTTCTTAAAATTCTCTGATCTTTTCACAGAAGTCTAAACTTTTCACACAACCGAGATTCTATTAATTGAGATGGTTTCCTTAGAGATTTTTGAAGATTCCAATGGAAATAGATCACCGTAGGATGGAGTGGGTGTAGGACATTGTTGCATCTCGCACGAGCTGGCAAACCAGCAAAAGTGTGGGTAGAAGTCTGGCAACAGCGCCTCTGCTGCTATTACCATGCTGCATTGCTGCCGGCTGCTCTCCTGAAATTTTGAAAAACAAAAATTACCTCGATTGTTTGTTTATCTAAATATAGAGAGTGAGTCATATGTATGGGAACCCTTCAATAGGTCGGAGACTGTTGTAGATATAATACTGTAACTCTCAGCATAAGTTATTGGTCAAATACTCTACCTTTTGACGTACAACTGAATTTCAACCCCTTATAAGGGGTTGACTTAGGGGTTGTAACTCGAATATTTTAAATGTAAACACCCATGTTATGGTACTTAATTTAGAGATATTTTTAAAACAAGAAAGATGACATCAATTAAAGTTTTCTATGATATTTGTATCCAAAATAGCGGCTGATTGAAATTTTAGTTTTTAAGGAAATGAGGGGTTATAACTCAAATATTTTAAAAGTAAACACCCATTGTGTGGTACATAATTTTTAAGGCCTTTCTAAAAAAAGAAGATGACACCAATAAAAATGTTCTATGACACTTTTATCCAAAATGGCAGCTGATTGAAGTTTTAGTCTTTAAAGAAATAATTGATAACGTTCCATCAGCTGCCATTTCGGATAAAAATATCACAAAACATTTTTAGTGATGTCATCTTTCTCATTTTGAAAAGGCCTTGAAAATGATGTATCACACAATGGTTGTCTACTTTTAAAATATTTGAGTTACAACCCCCAATTTCTTTAAAAACTGAAACTTCAATCAGCCGCCATTTCAGATAAAAGTATCATAGAACATTTTTATCGATACCATCTTTCTTGTTTTGAAAAAGCCTTCAAAGTGATTTTCCACACAATGGGTGTTCACATTTAAAATATTTGAGTCACAACCCCTAAGTCAACCCCTTATGAGGGGTTGAAAATCGGTTGTACGTCAAAAGGTAGAGTATTTGACCAATGACTCATCCTGAAAGTTACAATATCATATCTATAACAGTTTCCAACTTATTGAAGGGTTTTCATATATATGATTCACTCTGTATAAAACAATAAAATAATGATGAATAAATATAAATTCCTCAAGAGAAATTATTCTTCAATTATGAAACAATGAATTTTCATAATAGACATCAAATATTTTGATGATTAATTGAATTTCTTCTACATTGTTAAAACACGACCCGGCAATGTTGGAGAGCGCTAGAAGAGGACAGCGCTATCTGCTTTGTGGAATGATAGACAAGGATAGTAACACTAATACTAATACTTATGTCTATTAAATTATTTAATACCGCCATAATCACGAAAGGACCGCACTATAGCAGAAGATATGAAATCGTAATGATACAATTCTGTTGTAATATTCCCATCATCTCTGTCTAAATCTCCGAATATAGCGTACATACGCCAACTAAATAATTGGGTAATTATCTCAATAATCTGCTATCAGTGTATTCGAGTATATTCACATGAATGTGATCAGAGTGAATATATGTACAATTTACATAAACAGTAATGTGTACTAAAATATTAATTGTGTCACCAGCTTAATAATGTTCCAACAGAATTGTATTATTATGATTTCATATTCTCAGCTTTAGTGAGATCCATGTTTAATGGTAGTATATGATTAACATTGGTGTTGCTATCCTTGTCTATCACTCGACAAAGCAAATAGAGCTATGACTTTCTACCTCCACAACTTTATCAGATCCTTTCCAATTTCAAAACCAGATAAACAAATTCAAAATCAGATCAGAAAACCCTTTAATTTCCGATTCTCCGTTACTCGTCTAATCAAACTTCACGTTTGGAATCCCTTATCACAATTCCAAGTTGTGAAAATGATCCTATTATCAGATGATAAATATTATCATAGAAAATGATAGCATAAGAACGTTGCCACAAATTATAGTTTTAAAGATAAGTTTTCAATTCCTCATGTTCTGATTTCATCATTTCATTCAGTTCCAGTTTTTCAGTTTGTCAAAATTTCAATTCGTCAACTTTTAATATCATCAAATTTCCTATTCGTCGATTTTTCAGTTCGTCAAAATTCAAGTTTCAATTCAAGTATTTCTATTAGTTTATTTTTCAATCTGTCAAGTTTTCAATTCGTCAAGCTTATTTACGTACAGAAGAAAAAGAAGGGGTGATAAAACTGTTCCTTGAAGCAGTCCATTCCATAAAGTATTTACTATTACTATTATTAGTATTTGTATTAATGTTAGTATATTAATATTTTTATTAGTATTAGTATAAGTATAAGAACTACTAATAATGGTATTCTTTCCTCTATATGTTTACAGTATCCCGTGTTCAATTTAGTTCCAATGGTGAAGTTCTGAATTGTCAAGTTTTGACTTACTTTTTATAAAACTTGAATAATAATTGATACTTCTCAGTTTGTCAGGTTTCAAATTCGTCAAGTTTCCATGGTATAGGTCGTTCATGTTGCAATGAAAACAAATTCATTGTTTTCAAGCCGATAGTCCTAGTAGTTGTTTTCAGTGAAGTTAGCCTATTATGTAACGATGGTAGTCTCTCATATTGTGCCTTTCTTACACTCTTACACTCCCAACAATTTTATTATTACTTCGCTTAATATTATCAAATAATCTTGTTAATTATATTGTACTGCATACTTCTAAAATTTTGTGCTTGTTAACTTTATTACTGTTGTTATTTTGTGATTGTAGAAATGTGTGTAAAATTATTTGGCAAATAAATTTCTACAGATGAATTCGATGAGCGCTTCTATTCAAAAATTATTTGTCAGCCTGGGAAACGAAACCCAATACCTCCTAATTTCTGATCAGGGAATTATTATTATTATTATTGAACGAAAATTCAAATTAAATGCTGTAATTCACCCCGAAGACTTCTGCTACTACAAATATTGACAACAGGGTAAACAGCTAGATGGACATTGCAGCAGCAGAAGTCTTCGGGGTGAATTACAGCATTTAATTTGGATTTTCATTCAATAATTATAATCAATTCATTAGCATTTGAATAATTGCAATAGCTCACTAATTTCCATGTGTAGACTGGCTGGCCGCTATGGCTTCGTATAAAATGAGCGCTGCTTTCCAGAGATTGTCAGTTTGGTGTAAGGGTAAGCATTACTGACCGGCAATTAGGAGGTACTGGGTTCGATTCTCGGGCTGACAAATAATTTTTGAATAGTTGCGCTCATCGAATTTCCATCTAGCTGTTTACCCTGCTGTCAGTATTTGCAGTAGCAGAAGTCTTCGGGGTGAATCACAGCATTTAATTTGGATTTTCGTTCAATAATAATAAATAAATATTCTATTTCAATTTCAAAACAAAACAGTTATAAAAGACAGTAATTGGCTTGAAATTTGCAACATAAACCATCCATACCATGGGATATCTTCTTATATCATCTTTTACCTATTGCGTACATGCACTATGGTAAGGTGCACGTTATAATGGCACTAGAGAAACATAGAAGAGCAGCGTTCCCGATTCTCAACATTGCATAAATGCACAAATGTATAATGAATCAAATGTATAATGTATAGTCCGCCACAATTACCAAACAAGAACTGCTCTGAACACAGTTATCATCACTCCTTGACTGCTTAAAACATTCACAACAACATCATCGCATTATAATTATGCTTTTCCCTAAGCTACCAGAATTTATAAATAACCCGTAAATAATAAAATGAACCATCTCAAGCAAATAGTCAACAAATGTTTACTTGGTGTGAATCGTGAGGAAATTGGGAATATTATATTATAGTATCAATTTATTCTGATCGATAGTGGTCGAGTAGTGTGATAAGATCGCAAGTATACAATAGTTTAAAAATCTGGTGTGGTACACTCACACAACTTTCCTTGCTCATTGAACTGTAAGCTTCATTCTTAGACGAGAATAATTTAGGGGAATAACATAATGACGATTGGCGGCAAAATATTTGCAACTACAATCAGACTACTCTATATGTGTATATATAATTGTTTTCAGAGTACTTTTTCCTTTGTGTAAATTGTGAAATTCGATGATTCTTTCAAAAATCGTCAAAACAGCTGTTCTACAGATGAAATATCTCGACTACGACTGTGTTCTTTTTATAAACTGCTCTACCTACCTACCTCATGCACGAGAAGGAGGTTACAAAGTCCATTTCTCAAGGATGGGGTGGACCCCCCATTAGTTTCCCAGGAAAAAGACTCATGCCAGTTGATAGAGCTGATGAATAACCATACAGGGTATGGATTTGAAAAAAATCGGTCAAGTAATTTTTGAGAAAATCGTGAAAAACATGGTTTTTTAGTAATTATCTGCCATTTTTCCCAAGAATATTACGGAGCTCCTGCAATTTTCCCAAAAATGAGACTCATGTCAGTTGATAGGGCTTATAAATAGCTATCCATGGTATAAATTTGAAGAAAATCGTTAGAGCCGTTTTCGAGAAAAACGTTGAAAACATGGTTTTTTAGTAATTATCCGCCATTTTTTCCGCCATCTTGAATTGAATTTTATTGAATTTCTTATTGTCGGATCCTTATGGTATAAGGACCTTAAGTTTAAAATTTCAAGTCAATCGGTTAATTAGGAATGGAGTTATCGTGTTCACAGACATACACACACCCACACATACACACACACATACCAACACCCAAAAATCATGTTTTTGGACTCAGGGGACCTTGAAACGTATAGAAAACTTGAAATTAGGGTACCTTAATTTTTTTTGGAAAGCAATACTTTCCTTATCTATGGTAATAGGGCAAGGAAAGTAAAAATGGATATAGAATATGAATAAAAATGAAAATAAAACATAAAATGAATTGATACGAAATTTAATGTGTACGGTGGGTTGAGGGGTTTTGAGTGTATTTGGGATGTCTCTTTCAGGTTTAATTACTTGTAAGTATCCTAATAACATTAATTATCATTTTACATCAGTAAGTAATATATCTTTTAATTAATAATTATTATTGCTCTGTTTCTTTTGTTTTGGTAATACGTTAAGGTTTAGTGCTTAATATTGGTTGAAATTGTTTTGTTCTTCAATTGTGTTTTATTATTAAATCACTTTTTGCTTTTAGAAAAAACGACTAACAGTCAGATATTTTACAATAAATGAATTAATCACTCACTGGACAACGAGATCTTTCGGCAGTTCCGCCATCTTCTTGGTTGTACTCATAGACAAATAGAAGGATAGATAGGATAGAACAATAGATAGGATGGCTATTTTTAGTGTGCTGTTGGTGTCTATTGGATTAGTGTCTGTTGGTGCTGTTGGTGTCTATTGGTATCTATTGGGTTTGTTGTGGCTGAGAAGGTAATCAAAGAGGATGTGGGATTTGAAGTTGGTTTGTTCATTTAAAATACATTGTCTATTGCTTTTAAATTGGGTGTATATTTCAAATTGTTTTATTTTGTCTAATTCTGGTCCTTTGTTTTTTATGTGTATGATTTGTAGATCAGTATTTATGTTTGTGTGTTTGTGATTTTCTTGAATTAGGTGGTCGGCGAATGCAGATTCTGTTTTTGTTTTTAGTCCCTGAACAAAAACAGAATCTGCATTCGCCGACCACCTAATTCAAGAAAATCACAAACACACAAACATAAATACTGATCTACAAATCATACACATAAAAAACAAAGGACCAGAATTAGACAAAATAAAACAATTTGAAATATACACCCAATTTAAAAGCAATAGACAATGTATATTAAATGAACAAATCAACTTTAAATCCCACATCCTCTTTGATCACCTTCTTAGCCACAACAAACCCAATAGACACCAATAGACACCAACAGCACCAACAGACACTAATCCAATAGACACCAAAAGCACCAACAGACACTAATCCAATAGACACCAATAGACACCAACAACACCAACAGACACTAATCCAATAGACACTAACAGCACACTAAAAATTGCCATCCTATCCTTCTATTTGTCTATGAGTACAACCAAGAAGATGGCGGACCTGCCGAAAGATCTTGTTGTCCAGTGAGTGATTAATTCATTTATTGTAAAATATCTGACTGCTAGTCGTTTTTTCTAAAAGCAGAAAGTGATTTAATAATAAGCAGTTCGTGATGGAAAACAACATTGAAGAGTTTTATCATTGTCATATCTATCATTGCATGCATATTTAAGTATATGAAATTGTAGAGATTTCGTTCCTCGCACACAGGCTTTGCCAATGTGAGGAAACTTCTCCAAGTTTTGTATATGTGAATTGTATATTGTTTGTACTTTCTAAGAAGAAGAAGAATAAAGATAATTTCAATTTCATTCAACTCACCATTGAGTACATGCACTAGCACAGAGGCTGAGTCACTGGCCGAAGGGATACAGGTGTAATTGCCAGAGTCGGGGGGCTCTGCCCTTGATATCAGAAGTCGACTGCTACGCGATTTCTTCTCTGTCAACACTGAGATGCCGCCTCGTTGGGAATAATTCACCACTTCACCTCCTCTGCAAATTTAAATTGAAATTATCTATAATTATATATATAATTGAATATATATTTTACAATGCCTAAATGTTAATAAATCTATTCATGATTCTTTTGAGTTTTGACTTTCTATCTTTTGTATTATTTATGAAAATTGATTAAGCACTGGGATGTGCTCACAACTGAAAATTTCATTTTTTATTGTATTCTTCTTCATTAGTTTGCATTTAGAAGATTTAAATGTAGGCTGTATGACTTGTTTTTGGTTATCACCTGTATAATTGGTTTTAACACGAAATTATTCAATTCTTATCATTGTATTATTTATAAGAAGCATCACTATAATATTTATTACATAGGTATATATTTTTTTCCATTTTTCAGTATTGCTATAGGCTACTTCGTACTGTTTGCTTTATGAACTCACAGCTAGCGCACAAGTTTAACTTTGCTGGCTGTGCCAAATCATTCATGTTTTGTAACTATTATGTAATTTTGGCGAAATATTAAATGAAAAATGATAAAAAAATGAAAAATTTGATTAGGATGAATACTAGAATACATAATAGATGTAACATCTACACATATCTAATAAAATACAGAGATAAAAAAACCAGTAATCGTAATTGAGTTTGAATATTTTGGTGATAAATTTATATTTCTACTGGAAAGCGACCTGGCAACGTTGTGGTGGTAGAAAAGGATAGAGCTCCTTCTCCTCCTCTTCTTCTTCCTTATCCTCTTCCTCTCCCACCACCTTTACATCCTCAACCACCTCCTACACCTCCTCCTCCAACTCCTCCGATTCCTCCGCGTCCTCCTTCTCCTCCTTCTCCTCCGTCTCATCTTCCTCCTTCTTCTCTCATTACTACTCCTCCTCCTCCTTCTACTCCTCCTCCTCCTCCTCCTCCTCCTCCTCCTCCTCCTCCTCCTCTTCCTCTTCCTCCTCCTGATCTTCCTCCTACTCCTCCTCCTCCTCCTCCTCCTCCTCCTCCTCCTCCTCCTCCTCCTCCTCCTCCACCTCCTCCTCCCCACTTCTAATGCCTCAAGATCAATATCATCGTTAGAACAGTTTAGAAGATAGTTTAAGCCAAGTATTAGGGCACTCATCTCAATCACCAAACTGATCCTCTCATTAATACAAGTTGAAAATGTCGTCATCTTTCTCCCTATCACTCTTTCTCTCTCTCTCTCTCCCTCTCAAATGACTGAAACTGTCCAGCCCTAGAACGATCACATGACAACCATCCCTCACCCATTCCACCAATACAAACTTATAAACCATGTTATAGAGTAGATTATATATATATATATATATATATATATATATATATATATATATATATATATATAAAAATAATAAATAATAAATAAATAAATGTTTATTTCCCAAAAAACTAAAACTACAACATCAATTACACAAAATATTTGATAAATTAAAATATTACATACAATAGTTAGTAACAAAAAATTCTTATGATGTGTCCTTTACTTGTTTAGTTTTTTTCTGTGTGGGAATTGACCTACTCCACTATGGCGTACCATGTTCTAGAGTAGGTTTTGTTAGTTTTTCTGTGCGTATTATTAATTAGTTAGTGTTTAGTAAGTCATTAGGTGGTTAGTTGTTATTTGAAATAATGTTTTCTATGTTCTGTCTTCCTTTGCTCATCAACCAATTGTGTACTATTGTTTTGAACTTTCTAGGATGATTAATCTGTTTAAAGTTTGCAGGAAGTAGGTTATATAATTTTGGTGCTGAATGATTGAAATGTATCTGGTATAGTGCCTTCCTTGCAACACTGGTGATGAGAAGATTCCTGTATCTGGTGTTGTGGTTGTGGTTTCTGGTTTGAAATGTTGGGTTCTTGTGTAATCTGCACAGTATCTCCTTGGAGTAAAGCTGTCTTGTCTATATATATATATATATATATATATATATATATATATATATATATATATATATATAGCACATAACAGAAGACACTTTAAGTTTGTAATATAAATTAAAACAGGAGACACTAGATATAGATTGAAAACACTAAAAACTTACATTAGAAATGGGGGAAATTTTCGGAGACTGAGTCTCTTCTCAACCGAGCAGACTGCAGTTTTTTACAAAAGTTTTTAAGTGTTTTCAATCTACATCTTGTGTCTCCTGTTTTAATTTATATATATATATATATATATATATATATATATATATATATATATGAATAAATAAATAAATATATATATATATATATATATTATATATAATATATATATATATATATATTATATATATAATATATATATATATATATACAGGGTGTTTCAGAAGTAGTGTCGAGAATTTTAGGGTATTGTACCTGGATGCTAGGAGACTACAAATGTCATATTTGAAGTGTCCAAAACTCAGCGGTTATCCTTATAGCTGCCATTTTGTTTTTTTCACTTAAAAATTTTTATCTCAAGAACGAAATGTTGTATTGATCTGAAATTTGGCATGAATATTTATGCTATAAAGACTCAACTATAAAAAATAAAAAAAAATTTTTTCGTTGAAGTTTTTCAAAATGGCGGCCATTTTAAATTTTTGATGGCGAATATCTCGAAAACCGTCCATTTTACAGAAAATTTACAAGAGACAAAAAAGTTGGAAAATTTTTTCACAATTTCAATGATACCTAATTTATTAAGATTGGTCAAAGAATAACAGAGAAATTAATTTTTTTCGTACTGCATGCATGACCACTTTTCACCATTTAAAGATCAATATTAATTTTTTAATTCCAGATGTATTTAAGATGAAGCTTTGAAACTCGGTATGGCTCCATATGGGCAAACAGATGATTTTACAATGGTTTTCAGATGATAATGTTTGTCTTGTAAAAGTATTGTTGTTTCATTAAAAGTAAAGAACCAGATGTAGTGCTTCCTATTTCTTAGTCTCACGTTTCCTAGGTCTTATTTCTATCTTAAATTTCCAGTTTCAATATTTTCTTACGTTGCTTCTACACAAATATTTAATTATTGTAATGGAATTTAGTTCGCTGGAGTACACCGATATTCACTTCATGTATGGAGCAGCTCTTGGCAATGCGACCGAAGCAAGAAGAATGTATGCAGCTGCATTTCCAAACCGCCGTCTCCCTTCCGACAAGGTGTTCACAAGAACTCACAATCGGCTGAGAGAAGTTGGTTCATTTGAACGGAACAGGGTAATTGCTGGTAGGCCTCGAGCAGTTCGAAATGTTGCTTTTGAAGAGGAAGTATTGCAGAAATTCGATTTCAATCCTAGAACGAGTACGAGAGCAGTTGCAAAGCAAATCAATTCAAGTGCTTCTTCTGTGTGGCGTGTACTAAACAAGGAAAGACTTCACCCCTTCCGCTTTCAAAATGTTCACTCATTGGTTGAACGCGACTATGAGCCAAGAGTAAACTGTGCCCGTTGGTTTCTTCAGCAAGACATTATCCAACCAAATTTTCTAGAAAATGTGTTATTTACTGATGAGTCCAGCTTTACAAGAGAAGGAATCTTCAACTCTCGCAACAGTCACGTCTGGGCCTTAGACAATCCTCATGAGGTCAAAGTGCGTGGTTATCAGCATAGATTTTCGCTGAATGTTTGGACGGGTATCTTAGGTAATCGCGTGATTGGACCATACATTCTTCCTAATCGTCTGAATTCTCCCACGTACATTACTTTTTTAAGAGACATACTACCAGAACTTTTGGAAGATGAGCCTCTTGCAAACAGATATAATATTTGATTTCAACATGATGGTGCCCCTGCTCATTTCGGAAATGTTGTTACGGACTTTCTGAACATGACCTATCGTCAGCGGTGGATTGGGCGGGGTGGACCAGTACCGTGGCCCGCACGTTCACCTGACCTCAACCCTTTAGATTTTTTTTCTGGGGCCATATGAAAGACCTTGTTTACAGCACGCCAGTAGAAAACGAAGAAGACGTTGTGGCAAGAGTGGTTGCTGCAGCAGGTGCCATTCAAGATGATGAAAATGCTTTTATAGCAGTTCGACGGTCCATGATTGAAAGGTGCAGACTGTGTAATCAAGTTGAAGGACGGCATTTTGAGCAATTGCTGCATTAGTATCAGTGAACCGATTTGAGTGAAATTAATATTTTTCAATGTAAAATAAAATTTGGAGGAAAGTTATTCTTGTATATTTCTGTAATAAGAACGGTTTTCATGAAATTATAAAAAAAATTAATATTGATCTTTAAATGGTGAAAAGTGGTCATGCATGCAGTACGAAAAAAATTAATTTCTCTGTTATTCTTCGACCAATCTTAATAAATTAGGTATCATTGGAATTGTGAAAAAATTTGCTAACTTTTTTGTCTCTTGTAAATTTTCTGTAAAATGGACGGTTTTCGAGATATTCGCCATCAAAAATTTAAAATGGCCGCCATTTGTGTAGATGCGTAACAATATTATCTTTAGTTATTACAAATTGCTCTTTTCGTATCATATACAGTTCAATAATTATTTTCTTAGTCTATATTATGTAAATTCATCTATAATTTTGCTGTATTGTAAGCTATTTTATATAAGTGTATAAGTCAGTATATATTGTAATCTACATAAATAAAGTACTCAATCAATCAATCAATATCTCTCTCTCTTTCTCTCTCTTTCGTCGCTTGTCGTGAATGGAATAAACTTCCCAACTCTATTAGATGCATTGAGAGCCGAGCGGGCTTTATCCTGTCTTTGGAAAAATATCTTATAGAGCAAATGACTGAGTCTGTCCAACCCTAGAGCACTAGATGACAAATGCTCTATTCTCCCTCCCTTTCCATTCATTCATCCATTTTCTACATCTTTTAATATCCCATCTCCATTTTACATAATGCATCCTCTCATCTCAAAATTTCCTGTTCTCTAGTATTGTATATCGTCAATATTACTCAATTTCTAAAATTTTAATTAATTTCCACCCGCCAATTAATTTTTTATAAAAATTTGTTATTCAATCATTGAAAAATGTATTTTTGACCGAACGAAGTGAGGTCAAAGATTCAAGTCGACGGTTTGGCATTTCTCTAAATGTTTATATGTTTATATGTTGCGCATTTACGGCGAAACGCGGTAATAGATTTTCATGAAATTTGACAGGTATGTTCCTTTTTAAATTGCGCGTCGACGTATATACAAGGTTTTTGGAAATTTTGCATTTCAAGGATAATATAAAAGGAAAAAGGAGCCTCCTTCATACGCCAATATTAGAGTAAAAATCAGACTATAGAATTATTCATAATAAATCAGCTGACAAGTGATTACACAGATGTGTGGAGAAGCCAGTCTATTAATGTATTTGTATAAAGTCTATAGTTTCAATCAAAGACATTAAAGAGGTATGCATCTTTAAGCTGGGTTTACACCAACGTTATTAACAAAATGTTAATAACTTAATCCTCATAGATTTTATAAGATTGAACGGAAGTTGACAAACACATATGTTCATCATGTGTATGATAAGTTATGTTCAATCTAATTTAATCTATAAGGATTAAGTTATAACCATTTTGTTAATAACTTTGGTGTAATCCCAGCTTAAAGATGCATACCTCTTTGAGGTATTGAGTTATTAACATTTTTTTAATAAATTTGGTGTAATCGCAGCTTTAAGGTCTTTGGTTTCAATATTTTGTTTTGCAGTCATGGTATTATTATGCGTGCTCATCAGTATCAATATTCTCACATTCGAAAAAAACTAATTTAATAGGTGAATAAAAATAAACAAATTAACTAAAAAATGCTGAAGAAATTATACTATTTTTGATTCTAAAAAATTAATTTTCATCAGATAGAAAGATCATCACGGAACTGGAAGAATTATATCATATGGAATACAAATTCAAACGTGAACTGAGTTTGTTAACATTTAAAACAGTTGACATCTGGTACTTGTGGATGAGAATACTACGTGAGGTCTACTGTTCACAGAACTACTAGTTTTATGGATAAAATACAATTATTGATTATTCTAAACAAGTATGAACAGTTGATATTACACCAGATATAACGGTATCAGCTATCCTCTATAGAAGGCAGTGTGCAAGGCAGAGAATCGGCTACGCTGTTCTCCTAGCTTACTCCACTACCATTATAACGTGGAGTTATAAGTTCTCAAATTTATGCCAGTTTCCGATTGTTTCGGAACTTATGGGACAATCAATGACACAAATCACCTCAGATGGGTCATAAGTTCTGCAACTAATTTGGGTCACAAGCTGAGTGTCACAAGTTAGGGCATTAATGTCAAAAGTCTGTCATGAGTAATGGATCTTGGACGGGTAGTCACTAATTACTATGGATTTGCTAGGATTAAAATGAATTTATGGATCAGAGGATTAATACTGATGAATTTCCTTAGAGATTAGCGATCAGTTTTTGATTGCTGAAATTGATGCATCTTATCTACTTTCTTCTATCTTCTCCCTCTCCTTCTCCTCCTTCTTCTACTTTTTCAATGATTTTTTCTTCTTCTCCTTCTTCCTTTTCTTCCTCTTTTCTTCTTCTTCTTCTTCTTCTTCTTCTTCTTCTTCTTCTTCTTCTTCGTCTTCTTCTTCTTCTTCTTTCTTCTTCTTCTTTCTTCTTCTTCTTCTTCTTCTTCTTCTTCTTCTTCTTCTTCTTCTTCTTCTTCTTCTTCTTCTTCTTCTTCTTCTTCTTCTTCTTCTTCTTCTTCTTCTTCTTCTTCTTCTTCTTCTTCTTCTCCTGTTGTCTTCTTTCTCTGCTACTTTTTCTTTTTCTTCTTCTCCTCCTTTTTCCCCCTCCCCATCAACTCCTGCCCTCTTCTTCTTCCTCCCCTTCTCATCCCCTTCTACTTCTTATTCTTCTAAAACAGAGGGTTTAAGAACAGGGTGACAAAGAAATCTGTATTTCACAAGCTATTACAAGAAAATGTTTTGATTCATTTTAGAAAGAGAAGTTTTGCATCCATTTCCAATTTCCAGCGGACTAGTTTCATGCAGTTGACTTTAGTCCATGATGGTGATTTTATGTCCTCTACACTTTATAAATGTTTTGTCCAATTTTCTGAGCAAACAAGTGAGAGAATAGAATTTGAATCTAGAGTGATTGGAAACTTAATAATTAATTGAATATCAAAATCAATACTCTCACCAGCGGGCAAAAAGTTATCTTTTTGCTGGTGATGCCTAGAAATGTTATAATTAGTTTTTCTTCTCTCATGTATATGCATGTATGTGTAATTGTATTATATACATTTTATTTTTATTCTTGCTCGTGTACGTAAGTGTTTGAGTAAATCATTGTTTGTTTTCTTTTTGGCAATAAAATGATTTGATTTGATTTGATTACTGTCACAAAGCACTTAAAATCATTGTACCTAGAATGTTTAATTCCCCCCCAAAAAAACTAAATAAATGCTTATTTCCCAAAAAAAAACAAAAAAAACTAGAACTACTAAGAATACAATGTGTATTGCAGAATAGAATGTTACTGTTACAATAGAGAAATGACAGCATAAGTAGGTATCCCATCCCATGGACGCTCATGTTTCAAATTTCAACCCCAAAGAATAAGACTTTGATATTGTCAATACCACTTTTATTTATTCGAAAATTAATTCATATTTCAGTACCAGGCTTCATGGTAAAACCTACCACATCTTCAGCTGAACTAATAAGTTTGTTGTTGTTGGAGGAACAGGAAATTTAACAACACAACATCTCATACCATACAATCAAATTATTAATTTCAAGCCCATTTTTGTCAACTGAAGCTGATTACTGTCGTCTACTGTCTATTATTTTAGGGGTGATAGTGTCTATTTATTGGGGTGAGAGTGTAAGAACGGCACAGTATGAGAGACTACTAGCGTCACATAGCTTCAACTACTATAGTGAGGTCCACGTTATAATGGCAGATGTTGATTAGCAATGGTACTGCTATCCTTGTCTATCATTCAACAAAGCGGTTAGTGCTATCTCTTTCTCGCTTTGTTCTGTTGCAAGATCGTCTATTAATAATGTAGAATTAATAATTAATTAACAAAATATTTAATCTTTATGATGGAAATTCATTGTAAGATACAATTTCTTGCTTAATAAAATATAATTGATTATTTGAAACGAGAATGAACTGTTAATATTACATCAATAAACCTGTATCAGCTACCGTCTATAGAAGGCATTGACAAGACAGAGAATCGGCAACGTTTTTCTCTTATCTTTCTTCACTGCCATTATAACGTGGACCTCACTATAGGAATATCTTGAATGAAAACTTAGTTTCTCAGATCAGTTTATCAGAGATTGACAATGGTGTAATAACCGAAACCGGTCTTTCTAAGTATCAATAAATCTTGTGGTTTTTGACAATTTCTTAGTCTTTTTCATTCAATATGAATAATTACCACAATATCAACTTCTCAACTACACAAAAAATAGAAATATTTGGTTGAGTTTTACAATAAAGCTTGTAACATGGGATATCTTCTCATGCTATCTTTTCTCTATCATTTTCACTTTCCTTGCCCTATTACCATAGGTAAGGGAAGTATTGCTTTCCAAAAAAATTTAAGGTACCCTAATTTCATGTTTTCTATTAGTTTCAAGGTCCCCTGAGTCCAAAAACATAATTTTTGGGTGTTGGTCTGTGTGTGTGTGTCTATGAACACGATAACTCCATTCCTAATTAACCGATTGACTTGAAATTCTAAACTTAAGGTCCTTATACCATGAGGATCCGACAATAAGAAATTCAATAAAATTAAAGTCAAAATGGCGGATAATGGCTAAAAAACCATGTTTTTCACAGTTTTCTCGAAAACGGCTCCAACAATTTTCTTAAAACTTATACTCTAGATAGCTATTTATAAGCCCTATCAACTGACATGAGTCTCATTTCTGGGAAAATTGCAGGAGCTCCATAATATTCCTGAGAAGAATGAATTTTTGTTAAATTTCTATCACGATTTTCTCAAAAATGACTTGACCGATTTTTTTTTCAAATTCATATCCTGTATAGTTATATATCAGCTCTATTAACTGGCATAAGTCTCCTCCCTGGGAAACTAACAGTCCACCCCATCCCTGAGAAATTTACTTTGTAACCTCCTTCTCGTGCATGAGGTAGGTAGGTAGAGCAGTTTATTCAAAAGAACACATGTCGATATTTCATTTGTAGAACAGCTGTTTTGACAATTTTTAAAAAATCCTCAAATTTCATAATTCAAACAAAGGAAAATGTACTCTGAAAACAATAACAATAGTATAATCGTAGTTTTAATAAAATTATTTAGCCGCCAATCGGCATAATGTTATTCCCCTAGATTATCCTCGTTTAAGAATGAGGTTTATAGATCAATGAGCAAGGAAAGTTGTTGTACCACACCAGATTTTTTCTAATAATTGATACTGACCTGTACCAGTATATGAAGGAAGGTGGCTCAATAGTCTCAACCACTAGACAGGTCAGGTTGATATGACTTCCTCGTTTCACATATAACTCTCCGCTACCAAGGATATGTGCACGTGATACTGAAAAAATAGAGAAAAGAATACTGTTATTAGTAGTTCTAATACTTATACTAATACTAATATTAATACTAATTACTTTATGAGTAATTTATGGATTGGACTGCTTCAAGGAACAGTTTTATCACCCCTTCTTTTTCTTCTGCATTGTACGTAAATCTTCTACTCGAGTTCTACTCGAGCAGCCATAGTGATCGGATGTCTTTATCTCTTTATCTCCAATGATCACCCCAGACTCAGTCTCAATAATGAGAGAATATTTAATGAAAATACTAAGAAATTGTCAAAAACCACAGATTTATTGATACTTAGAAAGACCGGTTTCGGTTATTATTGACCGAGCGAAGTGAGGTCTAAGATTCAAGTCGACGGTTTGGCATTTCTCTTAATGTTCAAATGTTTGAATGTTCATATGTTGCGCATTTACGGCGAAACGCGGTAATAGATTTTCATGAAATTTGACAGGTATGTTCCTTTTTAAATTGCGCATCGACGTATATACAAGGTTTTTGGAAATTTTGCATTTCAAGGATAATATAAAAGGAAAAAGGAGCCTTCTTTCATTCGCCAATATTAGAGTGAAAATCAGACTATAGAATTATTCATCATAAATCAGCTGACAGATGTGTGGAGAAGCCAGTCTATTGCTGTATTTCCATAAGGTCTCTAGTTTCAATCAGGTACTTGTGGATGAGAATACTGTGTGAGGTCTACTGTTCACAGAACTACTAGTTACACCATTGTCAATCTCTGATAAACTAAAACTAAATACAAGAGCAGCAGAGTTTATACTAGTAGGCGAGTACTGATATTGGTCAAGGGCATGAACGCCTGCCATTGGCCCAGCTAGACAGTCTCCTCCCACTTAACGGTGTCACAAAATGGCGGCTTAAGCAACAGACTCGCCATGATAGCAAAATTTACTTTCAGTACAAAATAAGATCCAAGAAAACAAGTTGAAGATAATAAAACAAATATGTGAATAGAAAAACTATTGACTAATGTATGCTTACAAATTTTATGATAAAACTAAATTCTTAGTGTTGTATTGGTTGAAATTCTTGACCAATAGCAGTACTCGCCTACTAGTATAAATTCTGCTGCTCTTGTATTTAGTTTTAATTTATTAGAGATTGAGAATGGTGTAACAACCGAAACTGGTCTTTCTAAAGTATCTGTGGGTTTTGTCAATTTCTTAGTATTTTTATTCAATATGAATAATTACCACAATATCAACTACACAAAAAGTGAATGTGAGAATAGTATCTTTTGCTGATGAAACAGCCATCATTTTTTCTCGTATGAGAGTTGGACCGATGTATTTAAGATTGCCAAGAATGAAATAATACTGTATAATCGAAAAATGGTTGGACTCAAATACCCTTTTGGTATCAGCTATCCTCTATAGAAGGGCAGTGGCAAGGCAGAGAATCGGCAATGCTGCTCCTAAACCTTTTCCTACTGTCATAATAACGTGGACCTCACTATAGTAAGTACAGTGAGGATCACGTTATATTAGCAGTGGAGAAAAACGTTGCCGAACCTCTGTCTTGTCAATGCCTTCTATAAACGGTAGCAGATACAGGTTTATTGATGTAATATTAACTGTTCATTCTCGTTGAAAATAATCGATTATATTTTATCAAGCAATAATTAATAGTTTTTTAATAATTTTATAATGAATTTAGATTATTTATTAATTCTACATTGTTAAAAGACGATCTGTGAGCAAAGCGAGAAAGAGATAGTGCTATCTGCTTTGTTGAATGAAAGACAAGGATTGCAATACCATCGCTAATCAAACACTGTCATTATAACGTGGACCTCATTATAGTATTTTATGAGAGAAGATGGCATAAGAAGAAATCTCATTGTATCTCCTTTATCTTCATCTCCTTCTCTTCCTCTACTTTTTCTGTCATCTTCTGCCTTATACATAATAATTATTGAATTATTATTTTAGTTCATATTATGTAAATTCATCTAATACTCTTCTGTATTGTATATATTGTAATCCACAAAAATGATGTAATCAATCAAGTCTTCTTCTTCTTCTTCTTCTTCTTCTTCTCCTCCTCCTTCTTCTTCTTCTTCTTCTTCTTCTTCTCTTCTTCTTCTTCTTCTTCTTCTTCATCTTCTTCTTCTTCTTCTTCTTCTTCTTCTTCTTCTTCTTCTTCTTCTTCTTCTTCTTCTTCTTCTTCTTCTTCTTCTTCTTCTTCTTCTTCTTCTTCTTCTTTTTCTTCTTCTTCTCCTTCTGTCATCAGTATCCTACATCTTTTTTCTTCTTCTCCTTCCTCTTTGTTGTCTTCTTCTCCTTCACAATCCTATTCTTGTTTTGATTGGACAAAAAATTCTCAATATCCGATAAAATGTTTGCAGAAATATCGATATAATATTGAAAACGATAAAATTATCGATAATATCGGAACATTCCTAAACAGAGGGATGATCAATGAGTGATTTTGAATGAATATAGATATTCTCGTTTTTAAATAACTGATTAAATATCAATATTATCAAATATGAAAAAGATATTGATACTGTTCTATGTCTAGATCAGTGTAGGGATGTTAAGATATTATCGATATGTTTGATACATATCCCTGATATTATATTGATGTTTCAGTTCAAATAATATCAGTGAAGGGCTGTAAATAAGACAAACACAGGTTCAAACACATGTTAAGATATTATCGATATGTTTGATAAATATCTCTGATATTATATTGATATTTCAGTTCAAATAATATCAGTGAAGGGCTGTAAATAAGACAAACACAGGTTCAGAATCTGTGGAGCTCGCTGAAGAATCTTATTGTGAATGTAGATTATGAATGTGCTCTTTTGATACTTTGAAACACTCTTTATTAATGTGATCATGGAGTTGGAATATAATTTGAATCGATCAATCATATTCGAGAATAAGCAAATGTTTTAAGCGAAGCCCAAATGAATCAACTATACACTAAAGACAACAGAAGTTACACGTAACCCCAAGGGATATTTCACTCACTTCTGACCGGATTAAAGCTTTTAAATCACGTGTGCAGGAAGTTGATAAATTAGTTGGAGAATACAAAAAATTCCAGATCCAAAAATTCACTGTAGTCAAGGTAACAACATAAATCCAGATCTACAAGTTTACTGCAGCCAAGATAACACATAAGATATTTATGATGGTTTGGGATTACGCGTAGCCCCTGTTATCTTTCACAAAGTAGGAGAAAATTCTTCCGCATTCATCCTCTTCTCTGTGTATCTTTCTAGCTTTCTAGGTTAAGCAAATTCTTTTAATACCACCTTTTTTTAATAATTAAATGAAGCAATATCTGAACACTAACCGACAACATTGAGCTTGAATCCTTGAGATATCTTAGGCTCGGTTGACACTTGACACTCATAAGTGCCCGAGTCCCTCAGTTGAGTGGAGCTGATCTTAAGTGTCCACTCTTCGGACCCCTCGGAGTGAAGCGATTGAAATCTCGCGTCATTTGTGTAGGTCAGAACTCCAACTGTCAAGATATGGAGGTCGCGCTTCCTTATCCATGAGACCTGAAACCATAGATAGAAAAATAGGTAGACATTTTATTCATTTAACACAGCATAAAAAGTGACAGAATATCAGTAGATTGAAAATATTGAAAATTGGAATAGAATAGAATAGAAAAAACGTTTATTGAATAAATAAGCTACCTTAAGCGAACCTCAAAGAGGCTGCTTGACAAGGTACTATTATAAACAAAACATGTAAATTCAAATATAAATATACATATATCAGTGAACTTTATTTTTACTTAACAGTTAAATTCACTTATCAGTTTATTACACTGTCAAATTTACTTACAGAATTTACTTAACAGTTAAAATTATCATGATATTAATTAATTAATTGTTGGCTCAACTCTCAAAAATCTAAAGAGTGTTGTAGTATAAAGACAACCTGAACTTACATACAAAAAATAGAACAGAATGAATTACAACAATAAAATACATTAATAATGAGTTACATCTAAAGTGTAATTATTCAACCAAATCTTTAAATTTCTTTTCAACAGGCGCATTATTAACAAACTCAGCACAATTATCGGGTAAATCATTGAAAGTATCATAAGGAAAATATCATAAGGATTATACTGGACCAACACTAGCTACACACACATCGATTTTTGTTTGTACGATTTTTTGCCGTTCTTATAAATTATATTATCAGATTGAACAGATGATGTTTGTCAAGTTCTGTTTAATCTGCTAGAATCTATAAGACTAGCTTCACACACATTTGGTTTCATTCAGTTCGGTTCGTTGCCGAAAACGAATGAGACTTTCATACTTATCAGGTTTTAATTTGTACGGTTCCAATTAGGTATTTTCTTCTCAAACACAGCTGTGTTTGGATTTTCACAACTCATGCTGGTATTCAAATATAACAGCTGGTATAGAAAGAAAAATAAAAATCTTAGTACCTTTTTTGAAATATTTAATCACAACATGTTTCGGACATTGATGCCATTTTGTCCGAAACATGTTGTGATTAAATATTTCGAAAAGGGTACTACGATTTTTCTTTTTCTTTCTATTTCTATAAAATTAGCCCTATACAGAAAAGAGATAAATAACAGCTGGTGTTTAAATAGTAAGATGTGATTTATTGAACAACAAAATTTTCAAGTTAATTAAAAATTGTGAATTATTTGAATAGTATATTTTCAATTATGTTAATTTTGGACGTTCAGAGTGATTTTTTACTTTCCTTGCCCTACTACCATAGGTAAGGAAAGTATTGCTTTCCAAAAAAAATTAAGGTACCCCAATTTCAAGTTTTCTATACGTTTCAAGGTCCCCTGAGTCCAAAAACATGATTTTTGGGTGTTGGTCTGTGTGTGTGTGTGTGTGTGTGTATGTGTGTATGTGTGTATGTGTGTATGTCTGTGAACACGATAACTCCATTCCTAATTAACCGATTGACTTGAAATTTTAAACTTAAGGTCCTTATACAATGAGGACCCGACAATAAGAAATTCAATTCAAGATGGCGGAAAAAATGGCGGATGATTACTAAAAAACCATGTTTTTCACGATTTTCTCAAAAACGGCTCTAACGATTTTCTTTAAATTTATACCATAGATAGCTATTTATAAGCCCTATCAACTGACATGAGTCTCATTTCTGGGAAAATTGCAGGAGCTGCGTAATATTCTCGAGAAAAATGGCGGATAATTACTAAAAAACCATGTTTTTCACGGTTTTCTCGAAAACGGCTCTAACGATTTTCTTCAAATTTATACCATAGATAGCTATTGAATGCCCTATCAACTGACATGAGTCTCATTTCTGGGAAAATTGCAGGAGCTCCGTAATATTCTTGAGAAAAATGGCGGATAATTACTAAAAAACCATGTTTTTCACGGTTTTCTCGAAAACGGCTTTAACGATTTCCTTCAAATTTATACCCTAGATAGCTATTTATAAGCCCTATCAACTGACATGAGTCTCATTTCTTAGAAAATTGCAGGTGCTCCGTAATATTCCTGAGAAGAATGGATTTTGTTAAATTTCTATCACGATTTTCTCAAAAATGACCGATTTTTTTCAATTTCATACCCTGTATAGTTATATACAGGTAGGTAGGTAGAGCAGTTTATTCAAAAGAACACACATGTCGATATTTTATTTTTAAAACAGCTGTTTTGACAACTTTTAAAAAATCCTCAAATTTCATAATTCAAACAAAGGAAAATGTACTCTGAACACAATCACAGTATAATCGTAGTTTTAATTATTCAGCCGCCAATCGGCATAATGTTATTCCCTAAATTATCCTCGTTAATGAGGCTTATAGATCAATGGGCAAGGAAAGTTGTGTGAGTGTACCACACCAGATTTTTTTTTATTGAAAATGTGTTTCTTGTTTTGACACATGGTATATAACCTTCATCTCTTCTCTCCATTTATGACCAATCAATCAATCAAATTTCATTTATTGAAGTATGTTGCATATAAAAGACAAGCTTCACAGAAAATACAAAACACAGAAAATACAATAGTGCAAGGAGGAGACGTCAAAGAAAAAACACTGCTTTTAGGAGCACCCCCTGGAAGAAATCGATTAATTTCAGTTGATTTAAAGGAAATTTTTATTTTGTAATAATTCTATGACATGTTATTTTCTTCCCTCAAGACATCCACACATTCATCCACTGTGTATGGCGGTCTTTTTAACAGAACTTATCCAGAAGTTTTACAGAACTTATTTACTATGAAATCATGTAATATTCGTGGAAAAAAATCTCCCTGAGTTTTAATTTATCTTCATCTTTTTTTAGCAAACTATTCATTGAGAAAAAAAATGTTCCAGTGAACTAACAGAAATGAAATGACCATATGATTTTGACATGGAGGATTTTGAAACAGATAATCACGATATCAGATTAAAATAAAAACAAAAATGGGAAGCGTTTGTGAAAGACTTTGTTTTTTTCCTGTTTCCCTAGCAACGAATTCGAATATGATAAAACCTATTCGTGTCGAGGGGGCGTTCGGTGCTATGCGGTTGCTATTCGGAACCGAATCACCGTTTCACACTTATCGGAATTCGCCGAAAACGAACCGAAAGCTAACCGAACCGAATGTGTGTGAAAGTAGCCCTTCGCTAGAAACGAATTTGAACCTGATAGAATTTATTAGTGTCAAGTGGGCGTTCGGTTCTATGCGGTTTCGGTACCGAATTCAAACCGAATTACCATTTCACACTTCAATTCAATTCAAAATTCTTTATTCTTTAAAATGCACTATACAATAAAATTAATAGTATTATAATTACTAGAATACCCCTACAAGTCTATACGTCTGTGTGTAGGGGTGAGTTCCAGGTTACCTACTGGTTCTAGATCTATTGCGTTTTATCAATTTATGGCCTGAATGATTTTCTAGTACAGATATAACTACATTTCACCAACTTGATAGCTGCATAATAATAACATATCGTAATACCAAAACATATGGTACTGTAAATTATAGTTTTAAATCCATAACAAAGATAAGAGTAAAAGATCAATGAAAAAAGTAAATTTGAATGAAATAAAAGTAATAATATCAAACAAAACATACTGAAGATTTCTTAGCAACAACATGTTAATAATACTTCTAAATCTTAAAAAAAATTAAAAAAGAAAATGAGGAAAGAAAAATAAAGAAATTGAAGATTTATTATGTAGGAGCAGTGATCGGCGGATCCTCAAATGATATCAGTACAATAGTGCCGATTTATTACATAAGAAGGAGAAGTATTAAGATTCTCACTGATAGAGTCAATAAATAGAAGAATTCCGGGAAATAAACAAATTAACTCAGTGCAAGTATACTGACCGAAGCAGACTTTCTGTCATTATTGGAATTAGCCGAAAACGAAACGAACCGAATGAGTGTGAAAATAGCCTAAGGACCGCAAAATATCCTACAAGTAAAAATCGATGTGTTGTGTAACTGGATTAAGATGTAGAGTGTCCCTTTAGAAACGTCCTTCAAAACGTTGAAACCATCCCAGACATTTATTATGCCATATGAATTTATGGGCAAAAAGGTCCATAATAATTATTACGGGTTGTCAAGGGTAATAAACTCTGTAAGCTGCGGTACTCTCGTGAAAGTAGAGTCGTTAACTTCCATGCCTGAGAAAGCCCATTACATTTTTACACACTGGAGTGAGGTCCACTTTATAATGGCAGCATTTGATTAACACTGGTGTTGCTATCCTTGTCTATCATTCAACAAAGCAGATGGCGGTATCCTTTTCTATCTCCGCAACATTGCCACAAGTTATAGTTTTAAATACAAGTTTTCAATTACTCATGTTCTCATTTCACAATTTCGTTCAGTTCCAGTTTGTCGAAATTCCAAATCGTCAACTTTTCAAATCGCCAAGCTTCCTATTCGTCGTTTTCTCAGTTTGTCAAAATTCCAACTCGTCAACTTTTCAAATCATCAAGTTTCCTATTCGTTGTTTTTTCAGTTTGTCAAAATTTCAATCCGTCAAGTTTCAGTTCAAGTATTTCTATAAGTTAATTTTTCAATTTGTCAAGTTTCCAATTCCTGGACATAGTTCATTAAGTTCCAATGGTCAAGTTCTAAATTGTCAAGTTTTGACTTACTTTTTCTAATATACTTCGGCGTTCAATCCATCACGTCTAAGGGTTCAAGAAATGAGTTTTCTATACCTCATGTTCTCAGTTCGTCGAGTATTCAATCCATGAAGTTTCCAATTCAACCAGTTGTTAGTTCGTTCAAGTTCCAATTTCAGTGAAGCTTCTCAGATAGTCAGGTTTCCAATTCATCAAGTTTCCAAATTGTCCAGTGTTCAGTTTGTCAAGTTTCCAATCTGTCCAGTGTTCAGTTCGTCAAGTTTCCAAACAGTCCGGTGTTCAGTTCGTCAAGTTTCCAATCTGTCCAGTGTTCAGTTTGTAATGTTTCCAATCTGTCCAGTGTTCAGTTCGTCAAGTTTCCAATCTGTCCAGTGTTCAGTTTGTCAAGTTTCCAATCTGTCCAGTGTTCAGATTGTCAAGTTTCCAATCTGTCAAGTGTCCAGTTCGTCAAGTTTCCAATCTGTCCAGTGTTCAGTTCGTCAAGTTTCCAATCTGTCCAGTGTTCAGTTCGTCAAGTTTCCAATCTGCCCAGTGTTCAGTTCGTCATGTTTCCAATCTGTCCAGTGTTCAGTTCGTCAAGTTTTCAATCTGTCCAGAGTTCAGTTCGTCAAGTTTCCAATCTGTCCAGTGTTCAGTTCGTCAAGTTTCCAATCTGTCCAGTGTTCAGTTCGTCAAGTTTCCAAACTGTCCAGTGTTCAGTTCGTCATGTTTCCAATCTGTCCAGTGTTCAGCTCATCAAGTTTCCAATCGGTCGTGTGTTCAGTTCGTCAAGTTTCCAATCTGTCCAGTGTTCAGCTCATCAAGTTTCCAATCTGTCCAGTGTTCAGTTCGTCAAGTTTCCAATCTGTCCAGTGTTCAGTTCGTCAAGTTTCCAATCTGTCCAGGTTCAGTTCGTCAAGTTTCCAATCTGTCCAGTGTTCAGTTCGTCAAGTTTCCAATCTGTCCAGTGTTCAGTTCGTCAAGTTTCCAATCTGTCCAGTGTTCAGTTCGTCAAGTTTCCAATCTGTCCAGTGTTCAGTTCGTCAAGTTTCCAATCTGTCCAGTGTTCAGCTCATCAAGTTTCCAATCTGTCCAGTGTTCAGTTCGTCAAGTTTCCAATCTGTCCAGTGTTCAGTTCGTCAAGTTTCCAATCTGTCCAGTGTTCAGTTCGTCAAGTTTCCAATCTGTCCAGTGTTCAGATCGTCAGTTTCCAATCTGTCCAGGTTCAGTTCGTCAAGTTTCCAATCTGTCCAGTGTTCAGTTCGTCAAGTTTCCAATCTGTCCAGTGTTCAGTTCGTCAAGTTTCCAATCTGTCCAGTGTTCAGTTCGTCAAGTTTCCAATCTGTCCAGTGTTCAGTTCGTCAAGTTTCCAATCTGTCCAGTGTTCAGCTCATCAAGTTTCCAATCTGTCCAGTGTTCAGTTCGTCAAGTTTCCAATCTGTCCAGTGTTCAGTTCGTCAAGTTTCCAATCTGTCCAGTGTTCAGTTCGTCAAGTTTCCAATCTGTCCAGTGTTCAGATCGTCAAGTTTCCAATCTGTCCAGTGTTCAGTTCGTCAAGTTTCCAATCTGTCCAGTGTTCAGTTCGACAAGTTTCCAATCTGTCCAGTGTTCAGTTCGTCAAGTTTCCAATCTGTCCAGTGTTCAGTTCGTCAAGTTTCCAATCTGTCCAGTGTTCAGTTCGTCAAGTTTCCAATCTGTCCAGTGTTCAGTTTGTCTTGTTTGAAGTTTTGAAGTGTTAAGTTTCAAGTTTCAAGTTTGTAAAATTTTAATTACTTTTTTAATGTGCTTAAATAATTAATAATTCTAGTAATGCTGGTTCAAGAAATGAAATTTCAATACCTCATGTTTTCAGTTCACCAAGTGCTCAATCTATGAAGTTTCCAATTCATCCAGTTGGTAGTACATCAAGTTCTAAACTGTCATGTTTTAAGTCTGTCAAGTTTTGAATTACTATGCTAATATGCTTAAATAAATAACAATTCTAGTAATGCGGGTTCAAGAAATGAGTTTTCTATACATCCTGTTTTCAGTTCGTCGAGTGTTCAATCCATGAAGTTTCCAATTCAACCAGTTGTTGGTTCGTCAAGTTCTAAACTGTCATGTTTTAAGTCTGTCAAGTTTTGATTTAATATTTTAATATGCTTAAATAATTTATAATTCTAGTAATGGTTCAAGGGATGAGTTTTAAACACCTCATGTTTTCAGTTTGTCAAGTGTTCAATCCATGAAGTTTCCAATTCAACCAGTTGTTATAGTTTGTCAAGCTCTTAACTGTCATGTTTTGAATTACATTTTCAATACCTGAATGATTAATAATTCTAGTAATGGTTCAAGAGATGAGTTTCAATGGTCGATGTCAAACGAGGCAAACAACAGAAGAGACCTGCGACAGTTGAGACCAGCGACGGTAGAGACCGGCGACATTCGAGGCCAGCGACGGTAGTAAACTCCTGAAAAAGTGGCCTCAAATGTCCCCTGCGTTAGGCGACAGTTGAGGCCACTCTAATTTTTGTACAGCCCCGACAGTCGAGACCTGCGACGGCAGAGGACTCCTGAAAAAGAGGACTCCTCCAATTGAGTTTCGTCAACAAAGGTGGTCAAGTCATATACATTCCAGTACTTGGATGATGGCCCCTAAACATATTTTTAAGTAATGGGAATCCATTACTACTGCATTATGCCTCCTTCATTGACAAATATAAATATTTATCTATCTTCTATCCATCTATAAGACGAGATGGTGTCTGTCTTTCTGTCTGTTTGTATGTGAGCTCATCACGCTTGAAATACTTGACTGATTAAGCTGTAATTCTTCACAAAGATGATCGCTCTGAAAATCCGTCAAGGATAAGCACTATCTACCTTCAAAGTTCATATGCTTTTTTTATGAAGGAAGTTTCCATTATTTAGTTTTCAACAAATCAGAAGTTATAATCATTATAAAATGTATTTTGTCTGGAATCGCAGCAGGATGTGTCCTCAACTGTCGCCTGCTGCAAGCGAGTCTCTAATTTTTGTACAGGCCCGACAGTCGAGACCAGCGACATTCGAGGCCAGCGACGGTAGAGGACTCCTGGAAAAGATGCCTCAAATGTCGCCTGCGTTAGGCGACAGTTGAGGTCACTCTAATTTTTGTACAGCCCTGACAGTCGAGACCTACGACGGGAGAGGACTCCTGAAAAAGTGGCCTCAAATGTCGCCTGCGTTAGGCGACAGTTGAGGTCACTCTAATTTTCGTACACTCCCGACAGTCGAGGCCTACGACCGTAGAGGACTGTAAAACAGTCCTCTACGGTCGTAGGCCTCGAATTTCGTCGGTCTCGACTGTCGCGCCCCCAGTTTCAACACCTCATGTTCACAGTTCGTCGAGTGTTCAATCAATGAAGATCCCAATTCAACCAGTTGTTAGTCCATCAAGTTCTAAACTGTAATGTTTTAAGTCTGTCAAGTTTTGAATTACTATTTTAATATGCTTAAATAATTAATAATTCTAGTAATGGTTCAAGAGATGAGTTTTCAATACCTCATGTTTACAGTTCGTTAAGTGTTCAATCCATGAAATTTCCAATTCATCCAGTTGTTAGTCCATCAAGTTCTAAACTGTAATGTTTTAAGTCTGTCAAGTTTTGAATTACTATTTTAATATGCTTGAATAATTAATAATTCTAGTAATGCTGGTTCAAGAAATGAGTTTTCAATACATCCTGTTTTCAGTTTGTCAAGTGTTCAATCCATGAAGTTTCCAACTAAACCAGTTGTTAGTTCGTCAAGTTATAAACTGTCATGTTTTGAATTACATTTTCAATACCCAAATAATAAATTATTCTAGTAATAGTTTAAAATTAAATTTCAATACCTCATGTTTTCAGTTCGTCAAGTTTTCAATTCTTTAAGTTTCCAATTCGTCAAGTTTTCAGTTTGTTCAGGTCTAAATTGTCAAGCTTCAAGTTTGTCAATATTTTTATTACATTTTTAGTACTGTAATAGCTAATACTTTTAGTAATACTAGCAATTAATACTTTTGAGGCCGGTTTCCGAGCTCGGGATTTAGCTAAGTTCTAGACTTTGAACAGCTGGAGTCAGAAAATTGGCTATCCGAAATTGGCTCTAGTCGCAGTTTTTATGATAATCTTTATTTTCTCATTTCTCTAATTGGGAATGTTTTTTCTTGGCGAGATGAAACATTCCTAAATAATTAAAAATAGCTGAAACTCTACACTATTTTCTCTTCATTTTATTTCAGTGTTCAATTTTCTAGTTTCTTGAAATTTAATCAACACGTAGACTACGACTATGCCCTGTTTGGAGAGCCAATTTTCTGACTCCATCTGTTAAAAGTCTAGAACTTAGGCAAATACCGAGCTCGGAAACCTGCCCTTAAAAATATTTTCCTACAGTTACCTTGAAAAGTGACCATTCCTGCACTGATTACAGAACGCAAAGAATCACTTTTCCGCTTATTACTTTGCGTATTATCTTGCAGCCATCCCAGTCAGCTTTTGACATTGTTGGCGTGTATTTTGAATGCAAATTTTTTCTATCTATTTTTTTTCTGATTTTCAAATAAATAAAAATGAGAACTCATTAAATGATACATTTTGAATATTATCAATTATTCATTATTTCAAATAATATTTTTTTCATTCATAAATTGATTGGTTGAAAAATTATTTAGAAATCAAGACTCACTCAAAATTATTCAAATTTTCAAATAAATCGGATTAATTTAATTTTTAATTTGAATAAATTATTGATTATTAGTTTTCAAGTTTAAAATTAATTAAAGTTGTTATTAACAACAAAATTATACAGACAAACATTTGATGGATTTCAGCCATCATTTTACCCCTATTCAACCACTTCTCATATTCCATGGTAACTGTAGGAGAAATTTAATGTATAATACGTGCGCAAAGTTCCTCTGCTGCACTCAAGAAACCATTCCGACCTCGCCTATGGCTCGTGCGTAAACGTTTCTTTCGGTGCAGCAAACTGTCACTTTGCACACTAGTTGCACAGATAACTATTTTCATTGAACTTACAGCTCTATCAGCAAGATTCCTAACACGACATGGCAGTTGGGCAGTTTGTCCTATAGTGGTTGTAATCTCTCTATGAGTCGAGTTGTCAAAATATGGCTGATGATTGTAATGTGCCCCTTCCAAGTATTCTCCAATTCCTCCCTCAATCGTGCTCATTTCTGTCACTGAAAATAAACAAATGAGAAAAACGTTTATATTTCATTTTTTTATTGAGTAGAGCAAACAAATACAATATTACTGGACAGTATGATAGAGAGAATATAGCATAAATAAATAAATAAATTTTTATTGTCATTAAGCAACATTGGCAATAGACAAAGTCAAAACTATACTAACATTATGCAAGTCAGAAGGTTATAAGTTAATGTAATTGAAAGTATAGACGATATACATATATAAACACATAAACATAACTACATCTGAAGTAAGCCCAGAAAAATTCAAATATTCATCACTATACAAACAACAGTACAAACAAGGCCCTGTCGAATTGTTAAAACAAGAAAGAAAAGCTTTAAGCAATCAAGGAATCAAACATCAATAATCATATCGGAATCCAAGAACTCTTGTATAGAATAAATTGGTGTTTTCACTAACCAGTTGAAAAGTTTCATTTTAAATCTATCTGTAGACTCATTTATTAAGATTAGAGGTAACTTATTGTACAGTTTCAGACCAATAATATTGTAGCTATTCATTGACTTTGAAAGCCTTTGGAATGGTATATTCAGTCTATTCTTATTTCTTGTTGCATAAGAATGTATGTTATGTCTTGGAATTTTCTCTACCTTTGTTTTTACATGTATTAGAGCAGTGTATATATATATATAAAGATTTATGATTGTCAAGATTCTCAACTTAATAAACAAAGGTCTACAATGCTCAGTACTATTACGCGCATCTGCTAATATCCTGATGGCTTTTTTTCTGAAGTAAAAGTACACTGCTAACATGGCTACAATTACCCCAAAACAACACGCCATATAGAAGAATACTTTGAAAAAATGCAAAATAGGCTGACCGTACATAGCTATCAGGTACATAATTTTTTAATTGCTTCAACAAATAGATAACCCTAGACAATTTACTATTTACATACTCAATATGTGGCTTCCATATTAATTTTTCGTCAATATATATACCTAGAAACTTGACATTATTTACACTATTATCTGTTGGAATCTCTCTTAAGCTAAAAATCATTTGTTGAGTCTTATTATTATTCAATAGGAAACCATTTGCCCTGAACCATATGCTTGCTTGGTTTAAAGTATGTTCCATCGTAAAAGCAAGTTTTTGAAAATCTGAGTCTGAATTGAAAAAAGTGGTATCATCTGCGTAAAGCATTGACTGAGATGTCATTGATAATGGAAGATCATTTATCATCAGGGTGAACAGTACAGGTCCAAGGATAGAGCCCTGAGGAACACCAAACTTGATCATTTTTACCTTAGATTTAGTATGACCTACATAGACTATTTGCTTACGGTCAAATAAGTATGACCCAATTAACATGAGGCTTACACTGTTCATACCGTAGAGACCAAGTTCATTCAGCAGGATTGTGTGGTCGACACAATCGAATGCCTTGCTGAGGTCACAAAAGGTAGCCTGAGCAAATTGACCTGTTTCAAAAGCATCCAACACTTTTTTAATCAGAGCATCTATTGCAGATGCGGTAGATCTACCTTTTATAAAACCAAACTGAGCTTCACTTAAAATGTGCTGTTCACTTAGGTAATTTGAGATCTGGATTTTTATTACTGACTCAAAGATCTTTGAAAATATAGGAACTAATGATATGGGGCGAAAACTAGATGAACAATCTTTTGGTCCCTTTTTATAAACTGGTACTACTTTTGGTCCCTTTTTATAAACTGGTACTACTTTTGATAATTTGAGTATAGAAGGAAACACTCCTTCCGTTATACAACTATTAATGCAGTAAGTTAGAGGTTCAACAATGCAGTCTATGACCTTTTTAATTATATTGCTGGATAAATTGTAAATGTCTACACTGTCAGATGACTTAAAGCTATTAACTATATCTAATATAATGTTAGGAGTTACTTCAGAAAAACCGAAGGCTCCTTGCTGTAGTGCAACTTTCAATAAGTTGGGCAGCAGTAGTGATTGGCTAAACAATTTTATCATGCACTTCTTCAACTGATTTTACAAAGAATTCATTGAAAGCATCTGGAGGAATACCCATACCAACATTTCGACTCTCTTTTTTAACTTGATTGATCATTTCCCAGGCTGATTTACATCTATTACTGGAGAGCTCAATCTGAGTTGAGTTGTACTGTTTCTTGGCTGTATTTATAGCATTCTTATACTCAGTCCTAGCATTACAATACGCTAATCTAGATAAGTTTGTCTTGTCTCTTATAATATATAAGTGATGATACAATAACAATTTGTTTCTCATTTCTAACAACTGAGGTGTATACCAGGTGGAAGGTTTCTTCTTCACTTTGGCTTCAGGAGAGTTAGTTGTGACTCTAACAATTTTCTGTGGTATGCACAAATCAAAATAATACAAAAATATTTCCATGAAACGGTTAAAAATAGCTTCACCACCCACTTGGTTAGATAATTTGGCTACCCAATCTATATTTTGATAGTGCAGATCTAAAATTTTGCATCTTCCCAACAGTTACAGGTCTAGTAGAAACCATCTTTGTCTTGACACCGCCATCCCCTTGGGCCAAATTCAATAGGCTCAGAAAAACACAATCATGGTCAGAAAAATGGAATGCTTTTACATCTGTGTAGATATATTGTGTCTCTATGTTGGTAAATATATTGTCAAGGCAAGCAGATCCCCTAGTGGGCCTTAAATTTGTGCAATAAAAGTTGAACTGCCTTAATAGATTTTTCAACTCATGAACTGTTGCCTTATCTTGTAGTACATTAAACTCAGCACTAAGGTCACCTCCCAGTACAATACGATAATTTTTCCACCTGGGTCTACTGAACAAATGTAAAACCTCATCAAGACCCTGTAAGAAAAGAGCAGGGTTTCCTGAGGGCGATCTATACAGAGAAACTACAATAAGCTTAAGTTTATAATAGCTATGCCTGTTACTTCAAAGTTCGTTTTACTGTTGAGACAATCCAAATCTAATTTAATACTTTCTTTTGCAAGCTCAGGTCTGACATAAATAGATACTCCCCCATGTATGAATTGTTTTCTACAATAACTATTGACTAAAACATAATCATCTAGTTTATGATAAATTATATCTTCTTCCTTGCACCAATGCTCACTCAGACAAAGAGTGTGACAATTGTTTTTATTCCCAAATCCATTCAAAACTACATGTTTATTGTTTATACCTTGAACATTTAGATATCCTACATTAAATTCTGAGGTGATAGACATTTCAATAGGCTTACGTAAGTTAATTGTCCTGGGATTAATACAGCTATTACTAGTGGGCCGAGTTATTTTAGTTTGATTACCTACGGTCTCATTTAAAGATTGTGCATTACAATTAGTAACAAAAGTTTCATTTTTCTTACAACTAGGTGAACTACTCGTAATAGCAATAGATGAACAATCTATACATCTAAAAAATAATTGTTGTCATTTCCCTTTTGACCTAATGTAATAGTGTTTTTGGTTGACTCTAAAGTGGCATTGATTCGAGTTACAGTATTCAGTATCATGTCAACAATATGTTTTTTACCAATTCTGTTAAGATGAAGACCATGAGACGTGTGGAATCTTGCTCCCAGTGAACTTAAATCCATAAAAACAACGTTTGAGAAGCGTTTGCTTATGTTTTTCAACTGTTCATTGGTTTTACGTACTTCCACATTTACACATGACCACTGGGGTAGATCATAACGGTGTGGTACGGAGAACACTAAAACGTTAGTATGTCGCAATTCCAAAAGTCTCTTTTTGAACGATCTAATGAAATTATTTAATTCATTTGATGCTACGTCATTAGTTCCAGCAATAAGAACCACTAGATCTTTCTCACACATATCAGAACACATACTATAGCACTCCTCCGTCACTGCATCAAACTTGGCACCCGGCTTCATCATATTTAGAAAGTCATGATCACTCTCTGAAGAGACACCCTTGGCAGCCTGTCTTCCCTGACTGTCCGAAAAACACCTAATCTTCACTCGCTGTTTCGTGTTATTACTGTCAGTCTTATTCTTTTTATGTATGTCTCGTGAGTCATTATTATTTGATTGTAAGTCCTTTCCTTGCACCAGTTGTGTATTATTACTTTTTTAATTCGCCCACTGGAGTCGGTCCTCACTTCGTCGCTGCGTCAAAACATCACATGATGGCGAATTCACTAGCACCTCGTATTTATTCTTCCATCGGTTGACTTCATCTCTGGACATTTCTATTTCACTCCGTAAGACACGGTTGTCAACCTCCAAGGTTTCCACAGTCCTTCTTCTCCCTCTTCCTCTTCTTCCCTGAATGGTCCCCTCCATGGCATCCACCAACAAGCATTGCCGTCTCATCCAATGTCCCAGCCATCTCCTCTTTCTTCCCTTTATCACATCCAGCAGACTCCTTCTTTCCCCAACCCTCCTCAACACCTCCTCGTTTGTAACTTTATCCCTCCAACTGATCCCTCCATCCTTCTCCATATCCACATTTCTAATGCTTCAAGCCTCCTCTTATTCTCCTTTCTCAGCGTCCAAGTTTCTGCACCATACAGTGCCACACTCCAAACATAGCACTTTATTAGCCTTTTCCTTAGTGTCTTGTCCAGTTGGCTACAAAGAATTCTCTTTTTCTTATTGAATGCTGTTTTTGCCATAGCAATTCTTTCCTCAGTAACGGCCATAGATTTAAGTTGATCTTTGATAGCCAGATGTTCGTTCTTGAAATTTAGCGCCATTGAACTGGACTCAGCTTTTTGAGATTTCACTTGATTCTCGAGTTTTTCAATTTGCATCTTCAATTCTTGTGAGAAGGCATTTAAATCATCTCGTTGCTGAAGAAGCTCGACTGTACGCATACTATCTGGAGAATCAGTTGAGACAGTCCTTGTGGTCGGCGTATTTACACCCATATCACAAGTCATAGGTGATGAAAGTGAACTTCTGTTATTTCTAGGTGTTTTTGGAGATTTTGAAATAAATTCTGAAGCTAATTCACTCTTTGAATTGTCACTTGCAGGATCCAAATCTGGAGCCGGATGATTGTGCTGTCCGATTGTATCTAATACTTTATTTATGCCCGAATTTGTCTTCAAATTTACCGGACAGCCAATGCTCAGACATCTCCACGAGATTCTACCATCAACCATAATGCGATCTCTTTTGAAATAAAATCCATCAACCTCAATAGCAACATTCCCTCGCTGTAAATTTTCTTATTAAAGGAGTCATAATTAAAGCTCAGTTCAAAACAGTTCGAGCTCAGTTCAGCGCGGCGTCACTCAGTTCAAGGAATATAAAGATGAAGTCAGTTTTCACTGGGAATTAGAGATTCATAAGGGAAAAGGATAAGGAAGCGTCTTGAGGGCAATCAAAACAAAAGCGGAGATGGAAGCCCCTGAGTCAGGATATGATTGTGCGAATATAGGTAATAGAATAAAGTCTTCTTGATTTAAACTACGCGCTTTTGAAGTACTATGGCTACGAGTAAACAGACAACAAGTTGAACAGCTGTGAAGCGCTATTGACAGATAGTGATAACACTTTCTCTCTCTTACCGTTATCAGATAATCGACGTCACAATTCAATAGGCCTACTGGCTCTAGCAGACGACAGATAGATTCAGTACGGTAGTTGTTTATTGTTATTAGCAATCGCAGGCAAAATCCGGCAGTCAGAAATGGCCGAAAATCTGTCAAGACCGTGTAAAAAGTTCGTAAGCTTCACTTGAATATCAGTATCTATACTTACAGTTAACCTCACGTGGATATTATCAGCAGGTACACCAAAACTTTATAATTCACATAGAACCAACCAGTTACTAATTCTTTAACTTCTACCACTTATAAATTCATGAAAATACGGAGTAACAAATTTGAGCAATAACAACGTAGCCCACTGCTACCAACCTCATAGCATGATAGCATGGTATAGGTCGTTTATGTTCCATTTTTTTGAAGTTGGAATACTAGAATATTAGAAAAAGGAAGAAATAAAGAAGAATACTGGGAAAGGGAGAAACAAGAAGAATAAAGGAAGAACCAAAAAAAGAAGGTTACTAGAGAAAGAAAGGGGGAAGAATACTTGATAAAGGAAGAAGAGAAAGAGGCAGAAGAATACTAGATTAGATTAGATTTCTTTTTTTATGTATGTAATAATATTTACTGGCTTATACACTAATTTACATTAAATGACGATAATGCTAGTTATTCAACGAATTTCACAAAGTATAAATAATTAATCAATGAGAATAAAAGATTGGATGCAATAAGAATAATGATAATATAATAATGTGATGTAACTTCATAAATCGGCGGTGTTTCAACAAATAATTGTCGATTCTTTTAGAAGGATATAACATATCCTTCCCATCAACACACGACCGGGGATCGTGGTGTGTAGGAGAGAAACCTTTCTCTCTCTAGTATTAAAGAAGAGAGAAAGGGAGAAGAATACACGAACAAAGAAGATAGAGAAAAAGAAGTATACTGAAGAATGAAAGAAGAAGAGAAAGGAGACTACATGAGAAATTAAGAAGAGTTAAAGAAAGAAAGGAGAAATGGAGAATGAAGGATAATGGAGAAAGGAAGAAGAAAACTAGAGGAAGAATGAAGAGATTGAGAGAGCAGAATAATGGAGAAAGGAAGAAGAAAACTAGAAAACGAAAGAAGAGATAGAGAATGGACAATAATTGAGAGATAAAGAAGAAAACTAGAAAAAGGAAGATGATATAGAGGAAGAAGAATACTGAAGAAACAAAGTAGAATACTTCATTTTTCAAATGCTATTCAAGTTTTAATCGTGAACAATTTTACAAGAACCAATCAGAGAAACCTTTTTTCGAAGAAATCTTATTTGATTGGTTCTCGTGAAATTAATAACGATTAATATTTAACCGGCATTTGTGCAAACGGGCCCTAGTTCTTGCATTCATTATGGATAACTACCACGATACACAAAACTACTCAGAAAGTGAATATTACAGAGATCGCCTAATATCCTCCTTCTACATCACTTCTATTGGTGACTGATCTTGTATAAATTAATGAATGAATGAATATATAAAAGAGTAAATAGATAATTCATGAATGAATAAATATATAAATGAGTAAATAGATGATAATTGTATTACCTTGGATATCAGAGTGCATATCCAGATGCTGATGGAGATTTAAGTCGATTGTATCCACTATAGACATGAAATCAAACAAAGAAAAAAGATTAATATCTAATCATTTAGTATTAATAATGACTGATTAATATCAAATAAGCCATGATGAATAGGGTAAGCTACACTAATGAATTCATTAAGAAATTCACATACTATACTCTGTACAAAATTACTTTTGACTTGGGATGGACATGCGCAGCAGAGAAGGAATAGAGCGGTAGGGTTACAACGGCAGTGCTGTTTCCGTTCTGAACCGGCCAGTGTTCTCTAATTCTAGTGAGTATTCAAGCGCTTATGTTGAACTTACGAAGTTTCCTCTCTGCATGCACTGACTCGACTGATTCTAATCGACAAATTGGCAACTGCGCATCCACCTATCATTATTTCTAACGATGTAGAAATAATTTTTTTAACAAAATATACATCTCAATCATGGAAATTTATTATTTCATAATTGAAGATAATTTTTTGACGAATAATATAGAATTGAATATCTGAACAAAAATGAAAAGTTGATAATATGACATCAGATTAACCGGTATCAGCTATCCTATAGAGAAGGCAGTAGCAGGGCACAGAATCGCCAACGCTGTTTTCCTATATTTCTCCACTATCATTAGAATGTTGACCTTACTACAGTTCAGTCACTATTAAACATTGGTGCATGCAATTTATATTGTAGTTCTGATTTTTTAATATATTATTTGGGTACATAAGAGAAGTCCAGAACCAATTTCTTCATGCAGAATTTTCTTGTGCTAGATAGGCCCAAAAACCTCGTATTTTCGGCCCATTTTCCAGTTTTCAGCTATTTCTGCCAAATCTCGTAATCGGACAGAAAAATTTGCTTACACCTTTTTTTTTGAATTATAAAATTCTGAATAAAATGAGATCATTCGGAACTCTCTATCTCCAATAAGTACTGAGTTATGATTTTTCAAAAATGAATGAAATTTGAAGAGAAAATAAATTCTCATGAATTTTAGTTTTTGATCAACAATATCTTCCGATTGTCACCATTTAGATGTATAATTCAAAACCCTCTGGGCGTATTTTTGTGTTCTACAATCTGAGATCAGGTAGAACGCTGTATCTCATATAGATTTCCAGGTACACCTGACAACAATGCTCCTTGTATTGTGAAAAACACCTAATTTTCAGCTTCAACCATCATCACCATCTATATTGTCCTCACAGTGATATTTTGCACAATGATAAGTTCATTAGATTATGTTCTATGAGAATCACACGTTAGATGCACTTCATTCCAGTATTTCTTAGTGGAGAGGCGCGCTTAAGGACACCGCAAGGATCAAAATTTCAAGCACTTATAACTTTTGACACAATGCTCAGATTTCATCGTACTACACTTCATTCTTCTCGGCTCGTCAAGGTGGTCCAAAATCATGCATCATAAGTCAAATTCGGTCGAAAAAAGGAAATTTATTGTTGAGTGTAGTTAAGCCCATATTCCAATACACAAAAAATGGCCAATTTCTATATTCAAAGCTATGTATCACGGTAACTCCTTATTATAAAAATCATTACTTGATCACTACAATATAAATTGCAAGCACACCCCCTTTTTTATGTCTATATTTCTAAATTCAAAATTAATTGTTTCAAGTGTTTGGTGAGAAAATTAGACAAAATATTATAAAGTAGAGAAAACACAACCTATTTTCTGGACTATTCTAATGAATCGAAATTTGGGAGAGGAACAGTTTTGGGCTGTGCCTGTTCATCCTCCCCAGATTATTTTACAAAGTAATTTTGTATGATTGAGTCAATAAAATAATAATAATATATTGACTGGACTAATATTGTTTTGAATATAATAATCATATAAAATTGACAAATCGTGTGGTTACTATGAAGAAACTAATGAACTACCAAATATTTTACAGTATTTCCTAAGCTCATTATGGAGTCAAGAGAAAATACAATTTTTTGTGTAGTTGAGAAGTTGATATTGTTGTAATTATTCATATTGAATGAAAAAGACTAAGAAATTGTCAAAAAACCACAGATTTATTGATACTTAGAAAGACCGGTTTCGGTTATTACACCATTGTCAATCTCTGATGAACCAGAGTTTATCATTGACATAACTGGTGTAATAACCGAAACCGGTCTTTCTAATTATCAATAAATCTGTGGTTTTTTGACAATTTCTTAGTCTTTTTCATTCAATAAGAAAATACAATATTTTCTCGACGAATAAAATATATTAGAGATAGAGTTGAGAATTATTAACTAAAATCAGCAATCAAATTACATCAGATAATATGCTGGAATAACTTGAATATCAACTATCTACTATAGAAGGCGGTGGTAACAGAGAATCGGCAACTCTGTAGTCCTTTAATTTCCACTGACTTGATAACGTGGATCTCACTATACCTATATTCATCAGAATTTTCACGTTTTACATTTCGATCTCTGTTTGTTCCAATGAAACCTTAATTGAATTGAACCGCTGCCCTAAAACTGATTAAAAAGTTCATTTCTGTTCGCGTTGTCGAATTCCCTATCTACTCTCTTTCATGCACTAACTCTCTATCTCTCTCATTACTCTCTCTATCACTCACTCTCTCTCTGTCTCTATCATACTGTAGCTCAGTTAAAAATTTAGGCATCAATATGAATAATACTCTTGACTGGTCAGAACAAGTGAACAAAACTTGTAAAAAGTTATTCTCAGCCATGCATGCATTAAAGAAAATGCACGATATTCTCCCTAGAAACATTAAATTATTATTGGTTCAATCTCTCATCTTCCCACATTTAATGTATTGTAATTCTGTTCTTAACGATATGCGAGTCACTCTGAATGATAAACTACAGCGGTGCCAAAATTATTGTCTACGTTTCGTCTACTCTCTCCAACGCCATGATCATATCACCCCAGCCCACATTGCTAGTTCAACATTAAAGCTTCCTGATCAAAGGCTTTTTCGAATAGTCAAGCTTGTTAGAGATATCTTGAAATACGGTAATCCGAACTATTTTAAAGATGATTTCAAATTTGTCTCTGAAGGTAGGAAGATAGATGCTTCACATACTAGAACCGGAGAAAGTACTTTAAGGATACCCAATCATCGAACTACTATTTTCACAAAATCCTTCTTAGTTAGTGCCTGTCGTGCATGGAATGCACTTCCTGTTTCTATCAGGTCCATAAAGAGCCGAACGAGCTTCATCCTGACTTTAAAAAACATCTTTTGGAAAAAATGACTGAAACTGTCTGGCCCTAGAACGATCACATGACAACCATCCCCCACCCATCCCACAAATAAAAACCTTTAAACCTGTTATAGAATGAATTGTATATATATTATATAAACTCATGTTATTTTAATTATCCACTGCTACTGCTGTATATTACTTAAAGTTGATTACCCTGATCTACTTTCAGTCTACTTCATTTTATTAATCAATAATTTTATCTTATCTACCTATATAATTATTTTACTCTATCAATTTTCTGTTTTTTTCTCTTAAATATTTATATTATTTAAAACTTTTACAATATTTCCATTGATAAATAAATCCTTAGTTCAATTAATTAAATTAACTTTTAGGTAGAGAGTTAGTGGGGAGGATATTTTTAATATTCTTTCCGAAGAATGGACATTGATATGTCCAAAGCTCCGCCAATTTATGTAGATGCATAACAATATAATATCTATAGTTATTATATTACAAATTACTTTTTCATATCATATACAGTTCAATAATTATTTTCTCAGTCTATATTATGTAAATTCATCTATAATTTTGCTGTATTGTAAGCTATTGTATATAAGTGTATAAGCCAGTATATTGTAATCTACATAAATAAAGTACTCAATCAATCAATCATTAATCTCATCCTCTCTGTATCACTCTCTTTCTCTCTCTCGGTCGTGTGTTAATGGGAAGGATATTATATACTAGCAGATAACCCGTGCTCCGAAAGGGTCTATTTCAAATCTTGACAAAATGAAAACTTGACCGAGTGGAATGTTGAAGAGTTTAAAGTGGGCATAGAACCATCCTCGGTTATTTAATAATCTATATGCAAAGTTTCAAGTTAATTTCAGTCTAGTAGTTTAGACGTGATGATGCGTCAAACATAATTCTCCTATCCCATACATGTATAAGCCAGTTCTTTTCTCTATTATAGTATAGATAAAATTCTTCAACTTGTACTAACATAATAAAGTGACAGAACTCAAATATTGTTCAGCTTCCTCAACTTAATGTCAACCTAACAAAATTGGACTGGTTATCAATTTAGTTACCAATTGAAGAGGTGGATTCCAAAAGGTCATAATTCAAAATAGTATATTTCGCACCTAGAGCAGAAAATGAGATTTTTCCAGCTCGAAATCGGTTTTCAAGTCCGAGGCCGTAGGCCGAGGACTAGAAAAGATTGAGAGCTGGAAAAACATTTTTGCCCGTGGTGCGAACGATATTTTTCGCCACACTACAGGTATTGCTGACAAAATAAATAAAGAATAGAAAATAAAGAATACTCGTTATCGTACCTATCTCTTGATTTTAGTGTTAGAAGATTTGCAGTCAGGATTTCAGATTCTTTTAAAATTTCACTTGGAATACCACAGTCATCTTCAAGCATTTTTGAAAATTCGGAATGCACTAATCAACAATAAAATAATTGAATAAAACTGGTTGCGAAGCGAATTAGAAAAACTGGAACTGAAATCATGGCGACTGAAATGCTGATGATGAAAGTGGACACTCGCCCGATCTAGCGGATGACTCATTAACTACTTCCATGAGCGGCTGGAAAGAGACAACTTTCTGGGCTAGACCGAAAAGAAACCCTTTTCTGACGTCGTCTGCAAACAAGGTCTTTCAGATCTACGTAGGGACTGGAAAACAGCTGCTTTCTGTGCAGTGTGGCGAAAAAGTGAATTTCTCAGGAACTAATTTTTTCTATTTATGATAATATAATTGAATGCTACTTTGGAATAAAATCAGTCATGTAATTTGCAGTTTCAAATCCTTCTTTCAAGACAATTAAGAGTGAGATTCAAACACAAAATAATTTTTTTAAGGTGTTAATTAATATTTGGTTATTTTCCAAAACGACTTCAAGTCAGTGACTTAAGCATTTCTGGAAAATTCATATGGGAGACAGCTTCAAACTATTATTATTTATAAGAGTATTGATAGTCAGAGCTTGTCTTTAAGATGCCAACAAAGGTTTTAATAACTATCTAAGTACATGACGAAATATTAATTCTTATTTATAAAAATTAATCACATTCTTCTTCATTTCACTGACACTATTCACTATCAAAGTCAATCAGTCAGCATAACCTCGAAATCACAGCAAATAGGTGCTGACTGCTGGAAGTCGCGCATACGCAAAACGCTTGACAGCTGACCTAAGCCTGTTTGGAAAAGAACAGGGCGTGACTAAAGCACTTTTGGAAAAAAATACTCATTTGTAATGTGAATAATATACTTGACTGTTATGGCATGAATTGTTTCCCTATGTTAGAAATGATGCTCTAGGATCAGATTCAACTAAAATGTGAAACAAAGGACTTAAGCCCTTTTGGATTCCACCTCTTCAATTCTAACCATTTTGTTTCGAAGAGGTATTCTCTCTAGATTATAGTTCTATATTAACTATGGTTTGAAATGAACAAACAAGGATGATACAAAGATAATACGAGGATGATACAAGGATCATACACAAGGACATAGTGAGGTCCACGTTATAATGGCAGTGTTTGAATAGCAGTGGTATTGCTATCTTTGTCTATCATTCAACAAAGCGGATAGCGCTATCTCTTTCTCGCTTTGCTCTGTTTCCAGATCATCCTTCAACAATGTAAAATGAATAATTAATTAACAAAATATTTCATCTTAGTTATGAAAACTCATTATGAAATTATAGGAAATATAAATTCTTGCTTGATAAAATATGATTGATTATTTTAAACGAGAATGAACAGTTTCTATTTCATCAATAAACCTGTATCAGCTACCGTCTATAGAAGGCATTGACAGGACAGAGGATCGGCAACGTTGTTCTGCTATCTTTCTACACTGCCATTATAACGTGGACCTCACTATAGCAACACCAGTGTTAATCGAATACTGCCATTATAACGTGAACCTCACTATAGATAGATAATACGAGGATGATAATATTATATTATAAAGCTATTACGAGGATGATACAAAGATGATAGACAAAGATAGCAACACCAGTGTTAATCGAATACTGCCATTATAACGTGAACCTCACTATAGATAGATAATACGAGGATGATAATATTATATTATAAAGCTATTACGAGGATGATACAAAGATGATAGACAAAGATAGCAACACCAGTGTTAATCGAATACTGCCATTATAACGTGGACCTCACTCACTATAGATAGATGATACAAGGATGATACAAAGATGATACGAGGATGATACAAGGTTGATACAAAGATGATACGAGGATGATACAAAGATGATACGAGGATGATACAAGGATGATAGACAAGGATAGCAACAACAATGTTGATCGAATACTTCTTCCATTATTAAGTGTACCTCACTAAACATCCCTCTTCAATCAGTATACGTATACTTTTTGAAGGGATCTATTCAGATGAATCCATCTCTAATTAATCAGTGAAAGCGTTTCATTAGTCAACATAATTAGTTGATCAAGCTCCAATTACATGCATCGATACATTTGGTTATTTCAAATTGATTAACTAAAATTGATTAGAATGAGTCATGCATCAACAAGCAACGTTATATGAGAGCGTATATATATATATATATATTTCATAGTCCACATATGTGCTGATATTTAATTAGCATAACCACACATTTTATCACTCAATACTTCAAGTTATATACAGTGACTAATATACTGTAGTACAGTGGTCGCCAAACAGTCGATCGCGAGCTACCGGTAGCTCGTGGGGTAGTTTTTGGTAGCTCCCAGAAATGCTTGGGTTGTCAACCATGCATTGAGAAACATGGCTACAAAATTTTTCATTTCTCACAGATATAACTGAGAAGTTGAATGATTTAAATTTGCAGCTTCAAGGAAAAGATAAGGACATCGGTGGAATGATTTGAACTGTAAAATCGTTTTCCAAGGAGCTTGAGATGTGGGAAAAGAATGTCGTTCAGTTTGAATATAAACACTTTTCCAGTCTGAAGAAAATTAATGAGGAGAAAAGTCCTTCACGGCACCTCAGCAATAACCAAGAATACGTTACAATTCAGACTTGAAACAACAGTTTGATCAACGATTTCAAGATTTTAAAAGCATATCGAATATTGTACAATTCGTCAACTCTCCATTTGTAGAGATCGATGCAGAAGATTTTGCAGCTTGTGTTGTAAAAATTTTGATGGAGATCAGGCTTCAGTTGAAATGGAATTTTCGGATTTTTAAAATTAAATGATCTTATCTCTCAGATCACTTTCTACAACTGGAAATATTTGGCCTCAAGTCCCCAAAGAAAAATATTATTCAAGTTGAATTGAAGTTGAAAGCTATGCTCAGCTCTACCTACTTGTGTGAATCATCTCTTTCAAGTATGAAATTCATAAAAAATCGATAGAGGACATATATTACATTTTTTGGACAACTGCATCAGAATGGCGGGTACAACGTACACTCCAAACATCAAGAAAATACTTGATCACCAAAAAGAGTTCCACTGCTCTCATTGAAATGTACATTTCAACAGTTGTTATACTTTTTGCTATGAGATAAGTAGATTTCAACACTAGGAATGTATCTTTTAGAGCCAATAAAAGATACTTTCTTCAGTCTAATATTCGTTGGTAGCTCACTAGGAGATTTATAAATGCTATTCTAGCTCACAGGCTCATAAGTTTGGCGACCACTGCTGTAGTATATAAATCTATCTATCTATAATAAAAATAGAGGAATGAATATTGGCGTATACACGTACGGGATAGGAAATTCACGAATGACGCATCATCACGTCTCAACTACTCAACTGATTGACTTGAAATTTTACATATAGATTCATAATTCATCGAGGTTAGTTATAGGCCAATTTCAAATTCTTCGAGATTTCATTACGTCAAGTTTTCAAATCGTCATGCTCCCAGTTTGTTAAACTTTGCTTGAGAGTGTTCGTAGGAAAATAGGATTAATAGTTATTTGTATATCTAGAGTGAAAAGTACGACTTTTTCTCCCTGTGGGAAAAAGTTTGAAGCCCGAGGCGAAGCCGAGGGCAGCAATTTTCCTGAGGGAGAAAAATTATTTTTCGCTCGTGATGTACACAACATTTTTCCTCCACCTACATTTTTATAAAAACTGCTAATAAAATAATTTTTAAAAACGTATGTCACCAAACAATGTGTTACAACATAATCTAAAAAGTAAACAGAAACAGCTGGCTTGTAATCACAGTTCTCCGACAGCACTATCTGTCGGCTAAAGTTGTAACAACAATGACAGCCACAACTACAGCTATGATGAAGTTCCCGTTTCAAATTTGATTAGTTAATAAGTAATATTCGTTGGCTGGTATTTTGAATAACATGGATTAAAATATAAAAAAATATAAATTTTTTCTATTATAGTGATATCAAGTTTGTAATAATAATTTCAGCATACAAACATAAATTTGATATATCGATCAAATGTCTGGTTGTGGTATTGAATTCAGTTGACTCAATGACAGACACCTCTATTATGCTTTTTCATCTGAGCTTAGACCTTCTAGCCTATTACAATGTAAGTTTCAAAATAGAGATGCTCCCCATGTTATTTAAATGGAGTCACTTTTACTCCCTAGGGAGTTTTTCTGTTTTTTAGTACCGAGAGCGAAAAAGTGACACTTTAGTATCATGTTTCAGGGAGTAAAGTAAGTACTTTTGACAGTAGGTGGAGGAAAATTAAATTTTGTATATAGATTCTTTATTCACCGAGGATGGTTATAGGTCTATTTTGAATTCAGTATATGGATTTCATTAGATCAAGTTCTCAGATTTTCAAGTTTTTTATTAGCTCTCGCGGAGCACGGGTTACCTGCTAGTCTACAATGGTTTGTAAATGCATATGGAATTGACAATTTATATTACAATTCATAGTATTTATAGTGAGGTGCACGCCATAATGGCAGTATTTGGTTACCGTTGATGCAGCTATCATTCCAAAAACTAGATTGTGCAATCCTTTACCACCTCCACAACATTGCCAGATCGTTTTCCAAAAACTTGGGATTATAGGTAATCAACAAAATATCCGATCTCAATTACGAAAATTCATTAATTGATCATTGAAAATATTTTTTCCTACAGATACCCTGAAAAGTGACCATTTGTGCACTGATTGCAGGCTGCAAAGAATCACTTTTCCGCACTAGTGCGCAAAGTGATTCTTTGCATACTCCAGATTTGCAGCATGACAACGCAAAATAGTTAGTAGGTTATATGGAGCACCAGTGCAGCAAAATCAAAATGAAGTTGGTAACAGTGACTGCTGTGGCTGCTATAGTGAGCAGAGGTGCAACCAAGCACAACGCGCTAATTATTAGTATTAGATATTATAACCAAGGACAACGACAGCACAGTGCCACCACAGCACACACCACACAGCTGCCCCCCGCCATTCAAACACTACTACATTATTCAGGCAATTTTACCCATAATTACCCACTTTTCATATTCAATGGTAGCTGTAGGAAAAATTTAATGTGAAATACGTGCACAAAGTTCGTTTGCTGCACTCAAGAAACCATTCCACCCTCGCCTACGGCTCGGGCGTAAACGTTTCTTTCGATGCAGCAAACTGTCACTTTGCGCACTAGTTGCACAAATAACTATTTCCTACAGTTACCTTGAAAAGTGGCCATTGCTGCACTGATTACAGAACGCAAAGAATCACTTTTCCGCTCGGGAAAATTTTTTCTGCACTCCAGATTTGCAACATGGCAACGCAAAATACTTAGTAGGTTATATGGAGCAACAGTGCAGGAAAATCAAAATGAAGTTGGTAACAGTGACTGGGCTGCTATAGTAAGCAGAGGTGCAACGAAGCACAACGAGCACCTTATTAAGTAGATATTATAACCAAGGACAACATTTTTATTCAATTTGACAATAAATTAAGGTTTTTATCAATAAAAAAATTACACAGAAATACATTTCATGCATTTCAGGCAATTTTACCCATAATTACCCACTTTTCATATTCAATGGTAACTGTAGGAAAAACTTAATGTGAAAATACGTGCGCAAAGTTCCTCTGCTGCACTCAAGAAACCATTCCGCCCTTGCCTACGGCTCGGGCGTAAACGTTTCTTTCGGTGCAGCAAACTGTCACTTTGCGCACTAGTTGCACAAATAACTATTTTCTTGATGATAACATATAATTGGTTATTTACACAAGAATGAACAGTTGATATCACATCAGATGAATCGGAATCAGCTATTATCTATAGAAGGCAGTGGCAAGGCAGAGAGTCGGTCTCGCTGTTCTCCTATCCTCCTCCACTGTCATTACAACGTGGGCTTCTCCACTATAGATGATAGATACATTGGGAAATAATACAAAGAAGGCGAAGAAGAAGAAAAAAAGTATTCACGCTAATATCACTCTATATTACAGAATTTGCATCACTTAAAATAATTATTATCACATGAGAAGGCAATAATAGACAAAAGTGAAAGTATTAGTTACATATTGGAAAACCTGTGATTAGAAATTGGATTATTACTATATCGCAATCTAAATCGTGAACTGTCGATTATTTGGAATATTTCTGGAGGAATGGTGACACATTATGCGTCGACCAATCAGAATCGAGAATGGGCGTGTCCATGTACTACCTCGTTCTCGCTTGTGATTGGTCAAATCTGTTTGACACAGTGGTCGGTAGGTGGCAGCACTCACAAGGACGAATAACACAAAACAAGAGAGACCTTCGACGAAAAAAGAAGAAGAAGAAGAAGAGAAAAAGAAGAAAGAATAAGAAGAAGAAGAAGAAGAGAAGAAGAAGAAGAAGAAGAAGTGGAGGAAAATTAAATTTTGTATATAGATTCTTTATTCACCGAGGATGGTTATAGGTCTATTTTGAATTCAGTATATGGATTTCATTAGATCAAGTTCTCAGATTTTCAAGTTTTTTATTAGCTCTCGCGGAGCACGGGTTACCTGCTAGTCTACAATGGTTTGTAAATGCATATGGAATTGACAATTTATATTACAATTCATAGTATTTATAGTGAGGTGCACGCCATAATGGCAGTATTTGGTTACCGTTGATGCAGCTATCATTCCAAAAACTAGATTGTGCAATCCTTTACCACCTCCACAACATTGCCAGATCGTTTTCCAAAAACTTGGGATTATAGGTAATCAACAAAATATCCGATCTCAATTACGAAAATTCATTAATTGATCATTGAAAAATATTTTTTCCTACAGATACCCTGAAAAGTGACCATTTGTGCACTGATTGCAGGCTGCAAAGAATCACTTTTCCGCACTAGTGCGCAAAGTGATTCTTTGCATACTCCAGATTTGCAGCATGACAACGCAAAATAGTTAGTAGGTTATATGGAGCACCAGTGCAGCAAAATCAAAATGAAGTTGGTAACAGTGACTGCTGTGGCTGCTATAGTGAGCAGAGGTGCAACCAAGCACAACGCGCTAATTATTAGTATTAATATTATAACCAAGGACAACGACAGCACAGTGCCACCACAGCACACACCACACAGCTGCCCCCCGCCATTCAAACACTACTACATTATTCAGGCAATTTTACCCATATTACCCACTTTTCATATTCAATGGTAGCTGTAGGAAAAATTTAATGTGAAATACGTGCACAAAGTTCGTTTGCTGCACTCAAGAAACCATTCCACCCTCGCCTACGGCTCGGGCGTAAACGTTTCTTTCGATGCAGCAAACTGTCACTTTGCGCACTAGTTGCACAAATAACTATTTCCTACAGTTACCTTGAAAAGTGGCCATTGCTGCACTGATTACAGAACGCAAAGAATCACTTTTCCGCTCGGGAAAATTTTTTCTGCACTCCAGATTTGCAACATGGCAACGCAAAATACTTAGTAGGTTATATGGAGCAACAGTGCAGGAAAATCAAAATGAAGTTGGTAACAGTGACTGGGCTGCTATAGTAAGCAGAGGTGCAACGAAGCACAACGAGCACCTTATTAAGTAGATATTATAACCAAGGACAACATTTTTATTCAATTTGACAATAAATTAAGGTTTTTATCAATAAAAAAATTACACAGAAATACATTTCATGCATTTCAGGCAATTTTACCCATAATTACCCACTTTTCATATTCAATGGTAACTGTAGGAAAAACTTAATGTGAAATACGTGCGCAAAGTTCCTCTGCTGCACTCAAGAAACCATTCCGCCCTTGCCTACGGCTCGGCGTAAACGTTTCTTTCGGTGCAGCAAACTGTCACTTTGCGCACTAGTTGCACAAATAACTATTTTCTTGATGATAACATATAATTGGTTATTTACACAAGAATGAACAGTTGATATCACATCAGATGAATCGGAATCAGCTATTATCTATAGAAGGCAGTGGCAAGGCAGAGAGTCGGTCTCGCTGTTCTCCTATCCTCCTCCACTGTCATTACAACGTGGGCTTCTCCACTATAGATGATAGATACATTGGGAAATAATACAAAGAAGGCGAAGAAGAAGAAAAAAGTATTCACGCTAATATCACTCTATATTACAGAATTTGCATCACTTAAAATAATTATTATCACATGAGAAGGCAATAATAGACAAAAGTGAAAGTATTAGTTACATATTGGAAAACCTGTGATTAGAAATTGGATTATTACTATATCGCAATCTAAATCGTGAACTGTCGATTATTTGGAATATTTCTGGAGGAATGGTGACACATTATGCGTCGACCAATCAGAATCGAGAATGGGCGTGTCCATGTACTACCTCGTTCTCGCTTGTGATTGGTCAAATCTGTTTGACACAGTGGTCGGTAGGTGGCAGCACTCACAAGGACGAATAACACAAAACAAGAGAGACCTTCGACGAAAAAGAAGAAGAAGAAGAAGAGAAAAAGAAGAAAGAATAAGAAGAAGAAGAAGAAGAAGAAGAAGAAGAAGAAGAAGAAGAAGAAGAAGGAGAGGAAGAAGAAGAACAAGAACAAGAATGAACAGAAAAACTTTGAGAATCAACAGACAAGTTTCGGTCCGCTGCTTCTCCAAATGAAGTTTGTGCAATGTCAGAAGAAGAAGACGAAGAAAAAGACAGGAGAAGAAGAAGGTGGAGAGGAGAAGAAGAAGAAAAGAAGAAGAAGAAAAAGTATTCACGCTAATATCACTCTATATTACAGAATTTGCATCACTTAAAATAATTATTATCACATGAGAAGGCAATAATAGACAAAAGTGAAAGTATTAGTTACATATTGGAAAACCTGTGATTAGAAATTGGATTATTACTATATCGCAATCTAAATCGTGAACTGTCGATTATTTGGAATATTTCTGGAGGAATGGTGACACATTATGCGTCGACCAATCAGAATCGAGAATGGGCGTGTCCATGTACTACCTCGTTCTCGCTTGTGATTGGTCAAATCTGTTTGACACAGTGGTCGGTAGGTGGCAGCACTCACAAGGACGAATAACACAAAACAAGAGAGACCCTTGACGAAAAAGAAGAAGAAGAAGAAGAAGATGAAGAAGAAGAAGAAGAAGAAGAAGAAGAAAGAAGAAGAAGAAGAAGAAAGAAGAAGAAGAAGGAAGAAGAAGAACAAGAACAAGAATGAACAGAAAAACTTTGAGAATCAACAGACAAGTTTCGGTCCGCTGCTTCTCCAAATGAAGTTTGTGCAATGTCAGAAGAAGAAGACGAAGAAAAAGACAGGAGAAGAAGAAGGTGGAGAGGAGAAGAAGAAGAAAAGAAGAAGAAGAAAAAGCCGATGAAAAATCTCTTGTGTTTTCTATAAATGCACACGCATCCTGATATAAGTTCAGATCTTATATTTTGTGGGGGAATTTATGTTGGGGGAGATTGCTGAGAAGGAGGAAAACATAAAACATGAAGAGGGAGAGAGTGTGTGTGTGTGTGAGAGATAGTGAGAGAAGAGAGAGAGTGAGTGTGAGGGAGAGAACGTGAGAGAGTGAGTGGAAGAAAAACTAAGATATGAGGAGAGTGAGTGAGAGAGGGTGAGAGGGTGAGAGAGCGAGGGAGAGTGAGTGAGAGAGTGTGAGGGAAAGAACATGAGAGAGTGAGTGTAAGAAAAACGAAGATATGAGGAAGAGCTGTAATATTGCTCCAGTTTTGGAGATTTATTTCCGCGTGCAAGCAAAGTCTAATCCGGTATGTGTACAGTGGCATTTTATTCCGTGAAAGATCTTATGGAATATGACATATTGGCAGTTGAAGTTTCCACGTAGCTCTGCCCATTTTCACAACTCTTTCTAATGATATTTTCAAGCTCATGCAAGTTCACCATGATAACTCATTTTTTCAAAATAAAATGCATAGTGGCGTCTTGATGCTGTGGAAGGGGTGAATCGACCCAATGACCTTCTTCTCAGGTCACGACAGTACAGTGAGGTCCACGTTATAATGGCAGTATTCGATTGACATTGGTGTAGATATCCTTGTCTATCATTCAACAAAGCAGATACCGCTATCTTAATTCAGCTCCGCAACGTTGCCACATCGTTCATTAACAAATTAGGAATATAATAAATAATTTGCAAAATATTCAATCTTGATTATGAAAATTATATATATGCATATGCATTCATAGGCCAAAGTTAGAAAAAACATAATTTTCACTTAATATGTTAAATACTAATAGAATCTAGTAAGTTCTGGAGCTACTGGCATGCCACTTTTCCAGCAGCATGAACTTGTGTCAGCCCTCCATGAGAGGAGTGTTGTGGACACTCACATATTAGGTGGTTCATTGATTGAATTTGTCCACATTGGCACAGAGGATCAGAGGTGTATCCCCATGCTGTCATCAGCTTAGCACACCTTCCCACCTGCGTTCTGAACCGGTTAAGGCCACACCACTCTCTACGTCTCAGCTGGGTGCCAGGGACAATGTCATTGGGGTCATCCACAAGGCCTTTGTTCCTGACCTCTCCCTGCAACCATCTCAGTCTCCATAGCTCCCTCGCACTTCTTATTTCCTCCTGATCGTCAAGTCTCAAGTATCTTCTTGACTCGAGCGAAAAAAAAATTAATTTGAACCATTATACAGATTGAGTTTGTTGTTCAAAAAAATTGTCTCACTCCTTCATTTTTTTTTTAGAAAATTACAGAATGAACTAGACTCCATTATAAAAATTATCATAATATCTTCTTAATCATGGTGTTTTATCACTCCATATTTTATTCATTTTTATAAAAAAAGGAAATCATGCAACCGAATGCTGCACAATTCAAATCAACCGCCGATTTAATCAAGCCTAGAAGTATCTAATTGAAAATGCAGGCGAGCGAAGCAAGCCTGCTGGTCTTATTTCTTGATAATTTAGCAGGAGGTCTAGGAATAAGGCGAATAGGGATGAATGATTGTTATACAGCAGATGGTTATCGAAAAGCATAATATACCGTTATCTCTTCGACAGAGAGAGGGATTGATTGATTGATTGATTGAGTACTTTATTTATGTAGATTACAATATATACTGGCTTATAAACTTATATACAATAGCTTACAATACAGCAAAATTATAGATGAATTTACATAATATAGACTAAATATAGACTAAGAAAATAATTATTGAACTGTATATGATATGAAAAAGCAATTTGTAATATAATAACTATAGATAATAATCATATTGTTATGCATCTACATAAATTGGTGGAGCTTTGGACATATCAATGTCTATTCTTCGGAAAGAATATTAAAAATATCCTCCCCACTAACTCTCTACCAAAACGTTAATTTAATTAATTAAACTAAGGATTTATTTATTAATGGAAATTTTGTGAGAGTTTTAATTAATATAAATATTTAAGAGAAAAAAAAACAGAAAATTGATAGAGTAAATATTATATAGGTAGATAAGATCAAATTATTGATTAATAAAATGAAGTAGGCTGAAAGTAGATCAGGGTAATCAACTTTCAGTAATATACAGCAGTATGCAGTGGTTAATTAAAAAAAAACATGAGTTTATATAATATATATATATATATATATATATATATATATATATATATATATATATACAATTCATTCTAAAACAGTTTTAAAGGTTTGTATTTGTTTGATGGGTGGGGGATGGTTGTCATATGATCGTTCTAGGGCCGGACAGTTTCAGTCATTTGTTCCAAAAGATGTTTTTTTAAAGTCAGGATAAAGCTCGCTTTAAAAAAACATCTTTTGAAACAAAGGGAGTATGAGCAATAAATAATGGGACTGGCAGTGATGACGTCACTACGTGAACAGTGTACTTATGTAAGGGAGCCATGTATCACTCCTATTTGAGCGCTGGGCGCAAGTTGGGTATGTCCTCTTCTGTAGCATCATGTCCAAAAGCAGAAATTCTTCTCTCTTCTTTCACACCCATCGTCCAAGCTTCACGTCCAAAGACTGCAATGCTCCTACATACATTTTGAGATACGTTTTCTCACCTCTAGACTCAATGCTCATGCATCTTGGTAGAATATAGGCCTAATATACAATATCATTATATATTATACTGTCACTGGATTTCCATCAATTCTAGTAGTTAATTGCAGTGAGCCTATTAAATGGATGTGAGCGTGATGCTACTGTGGTGCATGTGAATGTAATATCAATTTCCATTCACTCTTATACCGGGTGACAGAATAACGGGAACTTTTAAAAACGCCGTAAAACATTAGTGGGAAGGGTGAAAATGATTTTATTTAAACTAATGTAAAGTTCAAGACTTGCCATTTGAGAATTTACTACTAATAACATCCATCACTCCGTGGTTAAGTGGTAGAGTGGACATTATTGTCCAAACTTCGCCACGTCAACATAAATAGAAAAGTCATTCTATTCTATTCTTTTTGACAATTACTTCTTCAAGATGACTTCCTCTTGCACGGTTTACACTCTTGAAATCTGTGTTGAGATTCCTGAACAATTGGTGCAACATTTCAGCTGGGATATTGTTGATTTCATTTTGAATTGTCTGTTATGATTCAACCACAGTTATTGGTCAAGTTGTGAAAACGTTTGATTTGAGATATCTCCACAAACAGAAAATCGCAGGTGGACAGATCATGGGACCAGGAAACGCAGATGTTGCAGCGATCAATGAGGAATCGTCAACACAGATTTGAATAGTGTATTTGTGCAGGAGGAAGCCATCTTAAAGTAGTAATTGTCAAAAAGTGATGGATGTTATTAATAATTCTCAAATGGCAAGTCTTGAACTTTACATTAGTTTCAATAAAATCATTTTTGCCCTTCCCACTAATGTTTTATGGCGTTTTTAAATGTTCCCGTTATTCTGTGTTACCCTGTATTATAATCAGCATTATGTTCATATAGTGAGGTCCACGTTATAATAAAAATGGATAAAGACTGGGGAAACAGCGTTGCCTATTCTCTGCCTTGCCACTGCCTTCTATAGATGATAGCTAATACCGATATATCTGATGTGATATCATCTGTTCATTTTTGTTTGAAACAATCTATTTTATTTTATTTGCCAAGAAAATATATTTTACAATAACTGATTAATGAATAATGAATTTTCAGAGATGAGATTAAATATTTTGCTAATAGATCTTATTTCTACATAGTTGAAAAATGTTGAAAAATAGTTGAAAAATGAGTTTCCAGAGATGAGATTAAATATTTTGCTAATAGATCTTATTTGTACATAGTTGAAAAACGAACGGGAAACGTTGTGGAGATGGAAATGGATAGCGCTATCTGCTTTGTCGAATGATAGACAAGGATAGCAACACAAATGGTAATTGAATACTGCCATTATAACGTGGACCTGGCTATAGAATCAGAATCTAAACAGTCAGCCCATTTTCATTTCAGTATCTGGCATCCAAATTGAAACGGATGTGATCACAGTCCTGCTGCGAACATTTCCAGAGGGAGAGAGAGAGAGAGTGAGAGTGAAGAAGACAGGAAGTGAGTGAGAGAGAGAAAGAAAGAGATAGATAGAGAGAAATTGGAATTGGTCATTTTGGGTCAGTTGGGGTTTTATTAATTGGGACTGTTTGTTCAAGCAGCTAGGGGTTGAGTTGCATTCAGAAACAGAAATAGTCTGGAATCCACCCCAACCCCTATTGTGAGGTCCACGTTATAATGGCAGTGCGGAAAGATAACAGAACAGCGTTGATGATTCTCTGCCTTGTTGATGATTGATTCACTGTCTTCTATAGAAGATAGCTTATTACGGATGTATCTGATGTGAGATTAACTGTTTTTTCTTGTATTTAATTAATTATATTTTATTCGTCAAGTAAATATATTTTCCAGGGATGAATTAATATATTTTCATAATATAGCTGTAGTTTTCTGTAAAAGTATGAAGTTTTTAGTTCAAAAATTTCTAGTTTCATTCAAAAATTAGACTTTTTCAATAATTAATAAGTTACTGTTCTAGATTTTTTGATTTTGGACTCTAATAGTACCTATTTCATTCAAAATCTACTTGTTTATCTGAGTATTGAAGAGCGTAAATTGTATTTTGAAAAGTGAAAGTGACATAACCAACATTTTGATTTGGACAGTATAGTATAATATTGGAAATGGGACAGTTTTGGGCATGAGCCTGTTGTGCCTTTCCTCAAGTTAAGTACTTGTATACAATGTGATAAATAAATGAATAATTGAGGTAGAATATTTTTTTTAATTAATTATTTTTCTACATTGTTGAAAACCGATGTGGGAATATTGTGGATAGGGATAGCGCTATGTTTGGCGAAGATAGTGTAAACGGAGGGGGTGTTTCTACTCTTCTATAATATTTGCTGAAATTATACTACTAAACTTCTGTTTGAATCCTTGATTGGTTGGGAGCTTACAGTTGATTATCATCATTATTTAGCACAGATTATCATCATTATTTAGCACAGATTGTCATCATTATTTAGCACAGATTATCATCATTATTTAGCACAGATTATCATCATTATTTAATTGTCACCTATTCTAGCAACTAGCAACTACGAGCCAGGAAATTCAATGAAAAATACTTTCAAAATTCAACCTCAAGTTTATTGAATAAAAAATCTAGTGTGGTACACTCACACAGCTTTCCTTGCCCATGGAACTGTATGCCTCATTCTTAAACGAGAATAATTTAGGGGAATAACATAACGACGATTGGCGGCAACATATTTGAAACTACGATCAGACTAGTGTTTATGGGTATATATACTTGTTTTCAGAGTACTTTTTCCTTTGTGTGAATTGTGAAATTCGGTGATTTTTTCAAAAGTCGTCAAAACTGCTGTTCTACAGATGAAATATCACGACTATGTGTTCTTTTTATAAACTGCTCTACCTACCTACTTCATGCACGAGAAGAAGTTCACTAAGTCCATTTCTCAAGGATGGGGTGGACCCCATTGGTTTCCCAGGAAAAGACTCATGCCAGTTGATAGAGCTGATAAATAACTATACAGGGTATGAATTTTAAATAAATCGGTCAAATCATTTTTGAGAAAATCGTGTTTTTTTTAGTAATTATCTGCCATTTTTCTCAAGAATATTACGGAGCTCCTGCAATTTTCCCAGAAATGAGACTCAAGTCAGTTGATAGGGCTTATGAATAGCTATCCATGGTATAAATTCGAAGAAAATCGTTAGAGCCGTTTTCGAGAAAACCGTGAAAAACATGGTTTTTTAGTCATTATCCGCCATTTTTCTCAAGAATATTACGGAGCTCCTGCGATTTTCCCAGAAATGAGTTCAAGTCAGCTGATAGGGCTCATAAATAGCTATCCATGGTATAAATTTGAAGAGAATCGTTAAAGCCGTTTTCGAAAAAACCGTGAAAAACATGGTTTTTCAGTCATTATCCGCCATTTTTCTCAAGAATATTAGGGAACTCTTAAAATTTTCCCAGAAATGAGACTCATGTCAGTTGATAGGGCTTATAAATAGCTATTCATGGTATAAATTTGAAGGAAATCGTTAGAGCCATTTTCGAGAAAAACGTGAAAAACATGGTTTTTTAGTAATTATCCGCCATCTTGAATTGAATTTCTTATTGTCGGATCCTCATGGTATAAGGACCTTAAGTTTAAAATTTCAAGTCAATCGGTCAATTAGGAATGGAGTTATCGTGTTCACAGACATACACACATACACGCGCACACACACACACACACAACACACACACACACACACACACACACACCACACACACACACACACACACACCACACACACCACACACACACACACACACACACACCACACACACACACACACACACACACACACACACACACACACACACACACACACACACACACCACACACCACACACACACACACACC